>NC_048422.1:17799398-17862883 GCF_013103735.1 Etheostoma cragini | reverse complement strand
TAGATAGATAGATAGATATATAGATAGATAGATAGATAGATAGATAGATAGATAGATAGATAGATAGATAGATAGACAATCTGCAACTATTGATCTGAAGGTATTTTTTCACCATTTTCTGACATGTTATAGACAATTCATCATAAGGAGTATGATTGTCAACTGCCATCCTAGTGCTGCTGTACATGTTCATTGACAAAGTTTTTTTTGAAGTGAAAAGATAAAGCCAGAAATGGAACAAATGAAAAAAAAAAAGATGTACAGGTTGTATACGGGTTTGCTAGTTGCTAAAGTGCATTTCCTTTTTGTTTTACAAGAGATGTAAAGAGAAGGACTTTGATATAAAAATACTCCAACATCCTGCACATATTTAATGAAAGAACACAGGATTATTATTTGTAAAAAGTATTTTTCATTTAATTGTCTCTTTAAGGGATTCTTATAAAAAATGTTTGTCTATTTATGTTATGTGTTAAGGTAAAAAAAAAAGGTTCTAGGCTATATGGTTGGTTGGGCTACTCATTCTATTTTGGATTTTAAGCTAATCGCGGATATATGGGTGTATATGTTAGCCAATATATACAGTAAGAAGAAGTGGATGGTGGTATCAGCTTTAAACATCTGTATCTGTCTCTTTTTAAGAATATGGAGAAGAGCTTTGTTAGCATTTTAAAAACAGAAGTAGTTTGTGTCAGCCATCAACAGTTACTCTGATATCTATCTAAAATGAACAGCGTGGAACACAACATTGATTTCACTGCCTGTAGGAGTCAAAAATACAGATTGATCTCCTCCATGAACCAATTACACAATAACAGCCACCACCCAAATCTACAATGTGCTATATACAGTATGTCTGTGCAGAGAGGGGCAATTTCTGGTCACTCCCGCGTACAGTAAAAAACAATGAAATGAAATGAAAACCACACTACAATCCCGATAGGGCACAGCTCATCCCTGTGTAATCATGGTGCACTATAATAAATCTTAGTTTTTATTGTAAGACACTCCCTGTGCCGCATGCTTCACAGTAGCTGACACTGATTTTACAAGTGGAAATTTATGAATAGCTGACAATAGGGACAGCAAGTGAGCAGATAAATTGAGATTTACACAACAAAAAAGCTTTCCAATGTGACCACAAAACACATCTGTTCATTTCAGCTATTCACCTGCCACACACCATCATAATTGCACATCATCTCCTTTGCAATATTCTTGCCACTTTACTCAACATTATCAGACGGAAACGTTTGGCAAATGAGTTGTGAAAGATGTTAACAAGTGTGAGCCAAGTTCAGTCATGGCCAGAGCTCATTACTTCCCTCTTCTCCCTGGACAGTTAACTGCCACACAGACATTACTACCAAGCTGAACTGTGGCATTTCTCAACTGTGGTGTCTTTGCATGCAAAAGGTGCATAGTGTGTGGTGTTCTTCACCCTCTGCTGTTGCTCAGTTATGGTGGTTTATGTGGGGCAACTAACAGTCCGCCCCAGAGGAAATAAACCATTCAGTGCCATTCATAAGCTCTCCATTCAATTTAATTGATTTTTTATATACCAGCATTATCTAACTGAGCAAGGGCAACTGTAATATCATCAGAGGTACTTTGTCAATACGCTGCAGGGACATTACATCAGCATCATTAACATGTCCTGCAAGATTCCGGTTATCTGATCTATGAAACAAGAGAGTATATGTTGTCTGCACAGCAACACAGAGTGAGAACACACACACACACACACACACACACACACACACACACACACACACACACACACACACACATACACACACACACACACAATGGGGCAACTTTATCTTCCAGGCACAGAAAACACATATATGTCATCAAGTATCACATCATACAGTTATTTACCCACAGCATACTATGTGTACACTCTCCAGAGTCTTTCTTCTCTGCTTGCTAAACAACCTCAAATCCCACATAATCTCCAGTTTCATTCTTCCAATATGAGAGAAAAACAACTATGCCAGCTTGCAAACCAAATATTTCTGGGTGCAAGGTGCCTGTTAGTGAATGCACTGAGCAGGATTAGAACCATTTTCCTGATAAAACCTCCAGCTCGCTCAGCATGGTGCTACTGTGTGTGTGTGTGTGTGTGTGTGTGTGTGAGAGTGAGTGAGTGAGTGAGTGAGATAGATAGAGAGAGAGAGAGAGAGAGAGAGAGAGAGAGAGAGAGAGAGAGAGAAAGATGCTGCATGTCGTTTTATTATCTGGGTATAACCACCAGAAATTATTGTGGGCGTTTTTTTTAATTCACGGGATTTTGATTTCATGTGACCTAAAACATGACTCACAGATGAATAACCTGGAGGGTCATCATCATCATCAACAATAAGGAATGTTTCATTTATATTAAACAGGTCTATGTAACAGAAACTTGTATCCACACTGTGACATACTCTGACATTCATAGTCAAAGTATGTTCATAAAATGCATAATGGAAACGAAATGACTTGATTTTTACAATTGGTAGCTATTTTTTCACAATTGCTCACGAAGTATTAGCTTTATATTTCCAGCAAATACAGCAAACTTGAAGTTAACATTGAGCAGGATGCGAAAGATCACTAAACTCATTGCATGCGAACTATTAGATTTTGTAATAATTCTGTTTTATACTATGACTACCGGCATTGCAACATCTGTAGTTTACACTGTTAAAGTGCATTCTCACCCGGTCAACTTACGTCTAGTTCCAGCAGTCGTTGGTTCAGTCTATCCTGCATGGAGGCTTTGTTTTTGTCCCAGTGCTGCGGTCCCGTCCCTGCAGCCCTCCACCGCTCTGCAACCACCACATGCGAATGCATGAGCGGGTGTGAGCGCTCGGACCGCCAAATAGCGTGAAGCCTGCCGAAGAGAGGCAGACGAACGCTGGAACATGAGGGGTGCGGCTTTCAAAATAAAATAAATTTACCAAGATACAATTCAGAAATGCCGCATAATCGTAAATATGTTTTGTCTTGGTTGACTACCTGTGTCATGCTGGACTTTTACCAGATTTCAGAGTGTAAAATATACAGTACTTTAACTACTTTAATTGTTTAAGTCGTGGGCTTCATTGTGAGACTGTTCACACTATGAATAATTATGAACATAGATAACATTACCTACGCTTTCGCTTTTCCTTCCGAGAATTTAAACCTTAAAGTTAGCTTAGCGTGAACTGCTAACAAAATCCAGCACCTCTAAAACACATTATTGTCTCTTTCTGCGCACAAAACGGATTAAACAAGCGTGAAAAAACTAGCCTTTGCAGCTTTAAGGGGACTCGGGGAAGAACTAATTTAGGAGCTAATATTACTGTCTACTTCTGGTCTTTAAGCTAAGCTAACCCGCTGCTAGCTGTAGCTTTATATTTACCTTTCAAATACAGCAGTGGGGTCTGTGACACTCACAAACTATACGAAGAAGTGATTTAGCGCCAAAAATACTTTCAATATGTGTATTTTGGGAAGGTGTACGTGTTGCTAAAATTAGCTAATTCTTAACACTTTGATCATTCAAAAACAACGCATATGAGCTAGGCCTATATTTAGTGGACTTTAAAAATGTTAAGTTGCATTAGATCAAAACTTAATAAGCAATTGTAATACAACTAGGAAAAGCCATGGAGTTTATTTAAATCAGCTGTAAGTATGTTTTTTTGAACGGCGATCTAACCTTAAATTACTATCTGTGTTAGTCTTATGATGCAAACTTGGAAGGTTGATCTCCTACCACTCGACAATTTGTATGGGCGTTTTATTTAAAGGGGTTTCGGCGGAAGTTCTTTTAAAAACGTGGTGGTCTTGACAGTGGCGCTCTCTCCGTGCAGGGTCCGCCGGTCCTAGCCATAGGTGCCTGCAGCTCTGCGCCTCCCTCCAGCCCTGCTCTCACATAAAGACAGCCTTGTTAGTTGATTCAAGACACCGTTACAGCGGCAGGAAACACTACTGCCTTTCATTTATAAAGCCAACGAGAAGTCCGACTGACTCCAATTATTGTGAAGTCGACATAAAGATCCAATCTAATCTGAACTGGAAGGTTCTCTGCCAGCTCGGGTCTCAATCAAGCAGCAGAAAGGAAGCAGACAAATATTAGACAATTTGTTCGTCATCATGGATAACTTCATTTGAATTTCAGTTGTAATTGTGTGATGACTCATGATTTAATTACCTTATTACCATTACACAGTGGTTGAAGAAGTTTAGGTATCATCAGATATTTTAAGTAAAATTAGCATCACAGTATTACATGCAGTACGCCTATGCTTGAATAAATTTACATGAGCATGCAGTTACTTTCCAACACTTTCATTACGGGAAACAAAATGAACCTATATGCCTTTCTTACATTCACACTATAATCATAACACTTATATAACACTCTAATAAGACCCCCTAAATAGAGGGCTATATGAATTAAATGAATAACTTAATTTGTACTTAAGTGTCCTTCCATCTCATGGCCGCACCCAGCAGGCCAATGTAACTAATATTTAAACCTATAATTAAATAGAGACCGTCATCTGATTTGAAGAAAAATATACATGAATAGGTGAAGGACTGGGTTCTTAAAATCCCCTTTAAATCTTAAATATTCAAGACTTATAATAATACTCTTCTTTAAATAGAAGAATCCATGATTGTGTCTGACACGGGGTTAGGGCAAACTGTCCTAAATGTAGGTAGAATTGAGAAAATTCAAACACCACATTCTCAAATGGCATAACAGTGACCCCACATGGTTAGACTATGGAATTACAGTTTCCACCAACGTGCACCAGAGGAATGTTTCAAAGTAGATCAATAAAGTTCAGTTCAGTTGTTTATAGATTCTCTATGCCAGTATGAGGCATCATCATTTTCCATTTCAGTTTTTTTACTTGAAGGAGTTGCATCAGTCTATTCAGTAGTACACTATGAGATGTAGGAAGTCCTCCGAGATCTGTGATGAAGGGACAGCATACATACACACCTGAATCGACCCGAGGCGAAACAACATCTCTATTCAAATTTATTCCTGAATGAATCTCTGGGCAGTAAATGGTGTGACACGGTGTCCTTTGAAGTCTTGCAGCATTTGATATTAAAGCAGACAGGTACTGGAGAGACTGGCCTGTGCAGAGTCTTCATGTCAACATGCCTGTTGGATGTTTTATAAGTGATAACAGCAGTGTCATCATGCACAAGGGGGAAAAAGGCAATTAGTACCAAGGATGCAAAGGTGCCAGCACGTTGGAAACAATGTGCTGTGGGCTTTCTGCATTTTAACGAGGCAACAGGGAATCATCTTGTTTGTACATAAAACATTGGACATATACAGAGACTCCTAACAGAAACAGGAGATGAAACAGATGACAAGACATCTCAGAATATATAGATTTTTAATAATAACTGTCTTAACAAGCCATATAAAATAAAAATACAAAAATATAGAGGCAGTTCAATGTAGAACTACAAGTCAAACCTTAAAAATCATAAAGATATCTACCTAATAAATTTATGCAAGGTTTAACTGAATGGTTAATTTGTGCACAATCTTATAAAAGAACATTAATGAATGCATTTCAAATTAACTCAGAAACTACAGTTGCTGGCTTGTATTATTCATACTTAATGCACACTTTTCTTAAAGCAGAGCATTTTTCAAATAATAATGGACATGCCTGAGGTTTGTCTTAAATGCATAGGATGTTTAAAAAAGCAGCGTTTCCATACCTTTTGGCATGTGAACCCTTAAAACAAATCCATATCTAAATGTAAACCCCTCAACGAAGCTTGACTTGTGAGCAATTCAACCAAAGTTTGACTTTTCCTTCACGGATTATTTATTGAAAAGGATTTTAAGAAGTCAAATATATCCAGTCTTTGACAAAACACAATGTTGTGTTACAGAAATTTTAATTAGCTTTTTCATATCCCCTAACAATCTCCTGACCCTTCATCCCCAGTGGGAACCACTGAACTAAAATGAGCATAGAAATATTTTACTTTGGTTTTGTTCGGCTCTCTAGAGTGGCTGCAGTAGCCCTCGTGGAAAGATGGGTTGTCGTGTTCCTCCACTTTGTTTCCTAACCATTAAAGTTCTGGAAGATCTCTGCAGCGTCCAGCCAGGACCGGAAGCAGGTCAGGCCTCGGTCTCGGATCTGTTTCCTGCCCTTGTCTGTGATCATGTCGCCGTTCTCCTTCACAATCACCAGTTTAGGGACCGCTGTGATCTTGTAGCGCTGCTTCAACTCACTGAGAGAGAGACGAAACACACAAAAAATGATATGCTTGACAGTGGTGGAAGGTAATAAAGTGTATTTACTCAGGTACTTAAGTACAAATCTGAGATGAACCTATATTCTGATGAACCTATATTCATTCTTCAAAAGAGAGCCTTAAGAATTGTAAATAAAACCACTTATAGAGCACCAACTAATCCACTGTTTATTAAATTAAAAGCACTAAAATTCAGAGATATTGTTGACTTTAATACTGCACAAATTATGTACAAAATAAATGATCATCAGCTGTCAAACAGTGTCCAAGGGATGTTCCAAATAAGAGAGAGGAAACATCATTTAAGAGGAATATTTGTATATAAAACAAAACCCATAAGAACAAATGCTAAATATCACTGCATCTAAACTAAAGGAGTTACTTTATGGAACAGCTGCAGTGAAGAGATGAAATCATCTATAACAATGAGCAATTTCAAGAGATTATTTAAAATTAATACATTAAAGGGATACGAAAAGGACTTAAAGTGATGGTATTGTAGTAGACTGTATGGTTTCTTGGCATTTATATGCTGGTATGTCTATATATTAATATACTTATATACCGATACGTCTATATACTGGTATGTTTATATGCTGGTGTGTCCATATGCTAGTGTATCTACATACTAGCATGTCTATATACTAAGACTAGTATGGCTGTGTTATGTAATCTGCTATAGATGGTATAGAAAGTAGAAGAAAGGATGTATTAGGGTTTATAAGTGTTTGTGTATGTATGCATCTGTGTCTATGATGTGTAAATAATAGTATTTAAATAACTGAAGAATAAGATTTACTAAAGGATAAAAGTAGAGAAAGGGGGTCGGACTTGATAAGTTGTTTATCAACTTCTTCCTACTCCTTTTGAACATGGAACATTTTTGTTGCGTTTGAATGACTTTCAATATTGGAAGACTGTGCTAAAAAGTACATGACCTTATTTATGTCATTTTAATTATATATGTATGCAGGAATGCATGTATATAAATCTTTTATTTTAATGTTGTTGTTTTTGATTTTTTTATGTTCAAATAAACTATTAAAAGTAAAGTAAAGTAAGTAAAGCAAATCTGAGATACTTTACTAAAATATTTCAATTATGTACCTTTTTTGGTATGAGATAATGAGTATCTAGTAATATATCTCTACTTCTACTTAAGTAACTATTTAAATGCAGAAGTTTCATTGTGAACTATCTATTTTTGAGTAAAGGAACATTTTTTTATATAAAAAGGACAGGCATGTGAAAACAAAAGCACAGAGCAACGGCTAAATCTAACATGGGACCTGGATAGAGATCTAGATCAAATAGGCTATCATGATATTTTTTTACCCAATAAATCGATATTGGCGATATTGTTGGGTCGAATATTGGTGCTTCACAAAATATTTACACAATGAGAGTTTAGATAAATAATCATCAGTAATGTGGCTATTATGACTAAATTGGGAAAGGCAAATAATTGAACAATTAGAACAGTCTGGTAAGTTCCGAAAATGACACCCCTTTACTGTTACGTAGCCTTAAAAACCAGGAAAAACATTTTTTTCTTATCACGATATTATGATATTCAAAATTGAAGACAACATCTTGCTTCATATATATAAATGTTGATATAATATTGATATATTGCCCAGCCCTAGACCTGTACATTCAGAATCAAATCATATAAATTGAATCAAAATAAACCATGGAGTAAAATTGAACAGATTTGATGGACTGTCTGTCCTATAATAACCATAATCCCCGAGAGGGTGACTCTTGTAAGGATGTTACATAAACTGGATCACATACTAATAAACTAATGGATAACAGGGTTTAATCCTAATAAGATAGGCCTAGGATAAATAAAGCACAATCAAGGGCAACCAAGTAGTGCAATACATTAACATTACAATGTTTGTTGTTGTACACTTCATAAATCAAATAACTAAACTTCCATAGACTTATTATATTTTGATACTTACTGCTTGTAATCATCCGTCCAGGGCAGAGCTAGCCAGTCTCCGTGCATATCATGATAATATTCAACCATGTCATCCATCGACTTGTCTGAGGAGACAAAAACTATTTCAAACTGAGCCGGAGGTTCGCTCTCTTCAACCAGATCCGTGTAGAAATCACACAGGATGGGTGTGAAGTCTCGACATGGGGGACACCATCCTGCAGAAAAGTAGATCCCCACCACTTTATTCCTTAACGCCTCTTCAGGATCGACTAAATCCCCGTCTTTATTCAGGAGTGTCCTTCCGGTGAACACCTCTACCATGTCTGCTAAAGTCTCTGACAAACTTCAAAGTAAAGTGTCCCGGAGGTTTGACAGCTCCAAGTGGCGTTTTAGCTCATATTTCCTCGTGTCAACACCTCAACGTTGGTCAGAAGAGGTGTTGGTTCTCTGAAGGAGGATCACCTACTTTCCTGCAAGATTTACCTTTCGGCAAAAGCTACTTACTGCTAATCCTGTTAACCACCGGCAGACCAATGAGGACCCAAGCAGAAGCAGCGAATGTTGTCGGTCATTAGCCATGTGGGATTCAGGGACGTACGTGGAGCTGGATGTAAACGTTGCTTGCATGCTAGTTAAGATGCAGCACGCCGTCTCTTAGCACTTTATGGCAGGTCCAGACAAGCGCATGCGCAGAGCCAACGAACGTCGCGTGATGCCCACTTCCCTACACGTGACGCCATGGGAGTACCTTTAACTGTCTATGCTTATTACATCCATGCTATAAACCTGTTAGCCTATTACACTTGTTGAATTTGAATAAGGCCACGCTTCTTATATTCTTATATTTTATTCTTATATTTTGTTATTGTTAATATTATTATTATTTCATGTATATTGTATGTATGTATATTTTGTGTGCTGCTGTAACACTGTAATTTCCCATTTTTTGGGATCAATAAATATCTATCTATCTATCTATCTATCTATCTATCTATCTATCATACAGATGTCCTTTGATCATTTACTTCCACATTTATGTTCTAAGACCCCGTGAAAACTACAAAGACAATAAACACATACAATAAAATGATTCAAATATACTTCTTTGTCTTTTTACAGTCTCTTAAACACGGTTTTCCTTAACAAGACGGGCCCCAAAATGTAAGCGGCACAACAGAGACAGAAAGTGCAGTAAATGCAAAGAAATTACAAAACATATAAAGCAAATATAACAAGGCTGAAATACAAAAGGACAATGACCGTGTGCGCCTCTTGGACCGTGCTAAATCTTTGTCTGAGTCTGTGCATTTTTCCTCTGCAGCCACGTTGGCTCTGTCCTCCTTCTTACCCACAATGCAACAGGTGTGGCCTTTGCTAAACACTGCTGATTTAACTTTGACTTCAACATCAAAAATGGCATTTTGTAATAAAGCACAAAAAGTAAACACAAACATGTCTCTAAAATATTGACAAAACGCTATTTTTGCCATGCATTTCTATTTTTCTGTATCTTTATATTTATGGATTATGCAAAGCATCGGGTAAAAGCCTATGATTTATGAATGAGTGAATCATCACTAATTCACTTGGATAAAAAAACTTTACTCACTCTGGTGAGTACTATGCCCTGCTTTAGTTGGCCGTGTTGTATCTTACTGGGATGTTTTATTTGGACACCTGTGTGGAGGTTTCATGCGGTCATTGACTGATGATTAGCTATTGAATCAGATGTGCTGACAAAACTATTTACTTAAAGGTCCCATGACATAGTGCTCTTCGGATGCTTTTAGACCTCAGTAGTCCCCTAATACCACATCTGTGTGTGCCATTTCTGAGTCTGTAGCTATTGAGGAGAAGAGGGGGGCAAAGTGAGGGGGGGGGATTCCAGATCGGCCCATCTGAGCTTTTAAGGCAGAGCAGGATACCCAGGGCTCGGTTTACACCTGTCGCCATTTCTAGCCACTGTATAGACCATAGGAAGGCTGGGGGAGGTCATATTAATGTTAAAAAACATACTGTTAAAGTGAAATTTTGTTGAGTGTTTGTTTGAATAATTTTCCTATTTATCATTATTATTTTTTTACATTTTGTAATGTTTTGTAATGTAATGTAAAAAATAAATATGTTACACAAACTGAGATGTGCTCACATAAAAGAAGTATGCCTGTGTGCTTGCAGACATTAATGTTTCTTTGCAACAAGACTGACAGCCAGTCCTCTCAAGTTATTTATATTTATTAAAACTTTTTATAATTTTTAATTCTTTTTCCACCTCCTTTTTATTCTAACCCTCTTACTTCCTCCTCCTTTCCATTAATCTCAAACTTCATTTCTTTCCCCATTCCTCCTTTCCCCAAGTCTTTTTCTACTCCATTCGCAATGCTCTTGTTCCTCCTTCCTCCTGTCATTCTCCTTCACCTTCACCCCCATCTCACCACTCCTCCCACTTCCTCCTCACGAAGTTTCCTAAGTTGCCATCTCTACTTGTTTCTTCAGTGAAGTGGACAGAGGTCTTTAGTGAGAAACTCGGCCACTCTTTCTCCTCGAGCATTTTGCTGCCCATTAGTGCAGTTAGCTCCTACGTTGAAAGACTGAAGGAGACTTTTTTTTTTTATAAGGAATTTTTCTTTCCTCAAAACAATTTCCACCAACATGACCTCTAATTCCAATTTATCTAACATGCGACGGCTTGTAGAACAACTGAAGCTCGAGGCCAGTGTGGAGAGAATCAAGGTAAAGACAGAATATTATTATAAATGTAAAGAGCATGAGAGTTTAGGGTTTGGTGAGTTTCTTGCTTTGTTATATGCACAAGCCTGCTGTATTAGATTCAACACATTACAGTATAATGTCCTGCTTTTGTTTTATACACTATTTTCATTTATTAGGCCCCTACTTGTCTTGTTGCAGCACGCTCATTCAATGTCTCCTATTACATTGTTCTACTCTTATTCCACACACTGTGCAAATTAACCTTGGCTGTGTCAATTAAACGTTTCAATGTACTCACATGATGTCTTTGTGCTTTCTCCATACACGTTGACACATAAAAATGTGACATATATGTTTAGATTAAAGGTACTTGTAAAATACAATAAAAATCACTTACAGGAATATTACCACTCAATAAAGCAATAGTAAATGATTTATTAATCATTAATCCATCCCTTAATGAATGCTTATGAACCCTTTGTGTGTGTGTGTGTGTGTATATATATATATATATATATATATTAGGATTTCATATGAAAACACATGTCTTTGTTTCTGTTCCCAGGTGTCCCAGGCGGCTGCAGAGCTCCAGCAGTACTGTCTGCAGAACGCAGGCAAAGACGCCCTGCTAGTCGGAGTCCCCGGAGGCAGCAACCCCTTCAGAGAACCACGCTCCTGTGCTGTAGTGTAAAGGTCAGCATCCACAAGGTGTACAGCCTTTATTTCTAAGTCACACCTATTATTAATATAACACAATTTCAAATGAGGAATATAAAGATGTGCACTTTTTTGCAGAGGACGAAGAAGCCGACACAACTGTGGCATGGAAATATTTCATGTTAATTTACAAGAAAAGAAAAACACAAACAATTAGGTTTCATGATATCTTTTTTAAATGAATCTTTTATTCCATTGATGTATAGCCATTGAACTTTTCTTTAAACTCATTAAAGGGCATTACACAAACCTACTTCCTCTTAGTCTTTATTTAAAGACCTTTTGAAAGCTAATGCTAGATAAGTGTGATCTCTCTTTCATATAGTGGACAGTGGCAGAGTCTAAGACTATCATGGATTATACAAAGCGGATGTTTGTAGCCAGGCTCTAAATTACGCCTTGGAATCTCTTTGTGTCCAGGCTTCCTGATGTTCAGTCTTAGTTAGAAGCACAGCCAGAGAGAGGAAACTGGGTCTTCCTGTTCAAAACTGCAACGACGCTCCACAAAGAATCACAATGTACTTTGCTTGTGTGCTTTTAAAGATTTTGGACCCACTTTACAAGCTCAAGGCTATATATTATATTAGAAATTAACCTTGAATCCCCAGAGTGTGGGAATTGGATATTATAAATCATGTTTTATTTATGGATGTTTAGTCATTGTGTCTGTTTATTTTGTTTATTTGCATTCTGTTTAAAATTGAAGTTATAGATTCTAAGATGTCAACAATCACCCCAGAAACAGTCAGCCTTAAAGAGGTCTAGCCAGTCACGAGACAGCTCCATAGACCACTTCCTTTTCCTGTCAGCACACTGTTCTTGGACAAGTCTCAATGTTTTCCCATTTTGATGCCGCCTTTTCTAACAACCTTTGTTCAAATGTGCAGGATAACACACTAAGGGGATCAGACATCTCTCATTTTTGAAACTTGAGAATGAGCAGAATGGAAATCAGAAACTTAACATTGTGTGAAAATGAGAGACTCTCTCTAGGGAAGAAACCAAAGCAGAGATGGGAAGCTGATTCCCTTGACAACATTCAATTTGTAACCATAAAAAAAACTAATTGTAAATTTGAAACTAGAAATACCAACTGCATGCTGAGGTTTGACAGGAAAGGCCGTTCATTACTCTGGCTGCAGTATACTTTGTTTTGTTTTATATCATAGGAAGGTGTTAGATTCAGTTTTAAAAAGTATCACTATGTTTAGTGTTTGACACAGCCAAATTGTTGCAGCTATGGATTCATAAGTTGTTAGTGTTAGCAATTTGCTAGAATTTAATATGAGATGGCGCAGACACTAGAGCAAACACTAACCAACTCCAAAAGGAATCACATTAAAAGCTTTTGCAAAATCCAATCAACTTTCTGCACACATTATAAGAATGAAAACATTGCAACCACAGTTAAAATTGTGTGATGTGACAGTGTAATCCTGGGTGTGTCTGTAGACACTGACATCCCTAAACTGGCCACACTCAGGTATGGTCAAAATCAAGTAATAAATGTTTTAGGTGCCATAGGACATGAGGAAAATGTTTATTTAATTATTAAAGGAAAGTGTCAACTTACGCCTTCTGCTGGTCATTTCTAGAGAATAAAAACATCACTCCCAAAATAGAACAGCCAGTAGTGGAAGAAGTATTCTGTAACTTAACTTAAGAAACAGTTGTGATACTACAATGTGGAAATACTGCATTACAAGTTTGAGTCCTGCATTGATAATGTTACTTAAGTAAAAATAAATAATGTTACCAGCAAAATTTACTTGCACTTAAAGTGCTTTATTTAGAAAAAAGCCCTATGAGAGTGTTAAGCTATTATGATGTGAGATGTTTATCAATAATGCATTAATGTGTAAGCAGCACATTATATTACTTGGCCGAGTTAGAGCTAAGTAATTCTACAGCTGTAAAAATGCAGTAAAGTAGAAAGTACAATACATCCTTCTGAAACGTATAAAAGATGCATGAAATGGAAATACTCAAGTAAAGTTCAAGTACAAGCCATTTGAACTTTCACATTCAACTTTCTTCCAGTTGATTGATACCCTGCAGGAATCATTCTAGACCACCAAGAAGTCCAGATGTTGCAGCAGTGTGTTACAGTGTCTGATTATGGACCAGTCAACCTGCCAAACTCAGATCACATATGCATGTTTTCCAAATGACAACACAGTGGGATGAAGTGCTTTGCAGTTAAACCGGCTGCTGTTTATTCTCAATGAGTTTTTACACCTGTCGTTTCATTCTTAAGAAAAGGAAAGGAAAGCCAGGGAGAAAGGTGCAATTGTTCTCTGAGGAAGAAATAACCTGAATAGCTTGAATGGAGTCTCCTTTAAAGGTGTGGGCGGGGAGCAGAGAGTTGGGTTTCAGTGCCACCCCTTTTTTTCTATTCTCAAACACACTGGCGTGCCTTCCAGTCACAGTCCAGAGAGACACTTTGGGCTATGTGTGTGTGTATGTGCTTTGGTCAGAGGCTCAAGCTTTCCCTGGATGACTATAAAACGAACTGCCATCAATGAAGGACCACAAAACAACACACCACTGGGAAACTTCCACAGCTTGTCCACACCTTTTACAAAGGTCATTGACTTCTGAGAAAGACTTGACCCACTTTAATCTCTATCGGCCAATGAGACTGAACTTTCATGTATCAGATGAGCGCTTTTATCAAGTGAGAAGATGGCCATGGTACACAGACTCTATGTAGGGATAGTAACAGGTAAGATTTGTTTTATTCCGTTCACCTTTCTTACTTGTCAATTGTAAACAGAAGACTGGTTTTAATATAATCTCAGATGTCTGTCATTAGAGTGATTTTTACATGTCATTATTTATGAAGTGTTACTAGTGATCATTTTCTTCTCAAAGGACGTAGATAGAGTTAAAATTGCATAGTGTGAGTTACTGTAATTCATTTTGTTTTGGTTGTTGGCGCACCTTTTTTATCATCCATGTGCCGTCAAAGTAATGGGGAATTGATGCCTGAGCTCTTCCTACTGAGCTATTTTTGTACAGTAGACATCAGTGTTGGTTAATGATTAAATCAATACAGCAGCAATATATCTCCTGTGATCAGTAGCCTAGTCATTGTCACAACAGGATTTCCTAATGTAGAATTAAATATAGATGTCTAAATTTACACAGAATGATAAACTTTATGTCTGCTCTAAGAGTTAATATGTATTTGTTTAGATCAGTAAAAAAGTGTGTGTGTCTGTGTGTGTGTGTGTGTGTGTGTATGTGTGTGTGTGTGTGTGTGCGCGCATGTGCATACTTTATGCATCTGTTTGTTGTGAGTGTGTATGTGCATGTGTGTGATCCGGTTTGCTTGTGTTTCTGGCTTCAGCTCTGGCCTTATGCAAATACTCCCTGGCAGAATGGAATACCACAGAGGAGACTGCCAATCGAACTGTGTCTGACTGCCATCACCATGGCAACAGAGACAATTGCACAGGTAGATATGGACAAGAGGTGAGGGGGGCAGGGCCCTTCACTGTGTCATAAATGGCTTCTTTGAAGTTTTAAGGTGGAGATTTCAATGAAAGTATGACCTAAGCACAGATGTGGATACATGCACCTACCGCATTGAAACACTTGATAGGAAAAAATGAGGCAGTTAATTATGGCGGGGACATATTCCAGGCTGTCCAGTGAGCATAGGAGTTGTTAAAATAGTTGTTAGCACGGTAAACTAGGTCTGCTGAGTATTTGTTCAAGTAAGTTGAGTATTCCATTCAGTACATTACATCAAATGTACTTGTAGCCAAATGAAAATCCTTTAAAAAATATTTTAGTCTTCGCTTGACATAACGGCATTAAATGAGAAAACAACAAGATGTTTCTAGTACATCAAGTGAGTTAGGAGCTTCATCCAAATTAACTTTAACATTTAGCCATGTCTGTAGGCTAAATCTGAAGCTAATAGCAAAAATGCTTAGCAATAAAATTGGAAACATCTCAACTCCCTCCAAAGCCACAACTTGTCATTTTATCCAGATTAATGAGATATAACATGTCAATTAGCTAGCTTGACGTTTTTTTTCATTTTCAGGCTAGTGGTTTCCCTAATCAAGTTAAGAGAACTCAACCCGCTCCTAAGCCACATAATTTTTAGGCAATAATCTTTGTATATATTAAACAAATGAGATAACAACAATTAGTTCATGTGCTGGTGGACATTTTTACTTCTTTTCCAGCCTTGCTGTTTCCCCCATTAAACTAAGCTAACCAAGTTCTGCTGGCTTTAGATTCATATTCAGCGAGCAGACATTAGAGTAGCATCAATCATCTCATAAACTAACACCTGTCAAGAATGCAAATAAACATATTTTCCTAACTATTCTTTTGAACTTTGTAACTGGATAATTTCCTTTTCAAAAGGTACGACAGCAAGCCGGAGCTCATGTTTCAGCTAACATCTAAACAAGTCATTGAACATGTGAACAGCAGTATTCTTTTACAAGCTCATTTCAAAGATAATGAGCTTTAAAGATAGCGGCAGCCTGTAGTACAAAGCTTTTGTAACCGGGGATCAGACATTCAGCATTATGGCAACTAGCAGCTGTTTTAGGGTGGGTTTTGTGGAGCAAGAGAGAGAAGAGTGGGAAGAGATAGACAGGGAGAATGGGAATTGTAGTGTGTTACTTTATCCCACCTTAGCATGTGTTTGATTACGTAAGGAATTGTAATAATTGAAACATGTGGTTAACGAGACCTTGATGACACTAGGCTTTTCCTGGCAATGATTCAACAGGTCTCCTCTCTGGATCATGTTGCATACAGTCTATTTATAAGATCAAGCCGCCATGCCAGAAGTGAGGTTGTAAGTCAAAGAAGCAAGCTGACAGAACTTGAAATAGTTTAACATTTTAAATAAGCTAAGAGTCAATCAAAAAGATTAATGCCACCCTAATGTCTGTTTCCTCAATATGAAGCCTAAGCAGTTAGTTTAGCTCATTTTAACATGAGAAACAGCTAGTCTGGAAATAAAACAAACAAGCTAATTGTAACAAGCTAAGCTAAGCTAGCTAATTGACACGGTATCTTATTTGTTTGGTTGTTGTAGTTTTGGAGTTAGTTGAGTGATGAAGAATGGTGAAAACAGTTGGTCTATATTATAACGTCTACATTAGGTCACTTTAGAAGTGCTGGCCGGTAGATTTAGTTACATTCAGACACAGCCAGGCTAGCTGTTTCATGTTTGCTCTTTATGCTAAGCTTAGCGGCCACTGGCATAGCCATATATTGAGGAGACAGACATAGTGAATTGATCTTTTTATCTAACTCTCAGAAAAATTGGAAAAGGCACAAAAATATCTATTACTTTGAACGCAACATGAGAAATTCATACCTTTCACTGTTCATAAGTTTGCAAACTTTAATAGATGATGAAAACTATTTTTAAATGTTGTCATGTAATTTCTCCAGCAGACACAACAGATACAGGGCAGTGGACTGGCCACTTCTCAAAATGTCCAGAGGAACTTACAAACTACTGCATCCATGGGGAGTGTCGTTACATTGAAGAGCAGAATGCACCGTCCTGCAGGTGAGAGACGTCTACTGAAAAAAGATGGAGATAAAGGCAAACGAGAAAGCGTTACTGTTCTCCTGTTGTTGAAAACAGAACAGATGAAGGAGGCAGTGGAGTTGTTTCTATTGTATTTTACATAAAGGAAATTAAAGCAATTTTCTTTCTTTGTCTCAGGTGTCAGCGTGGTTACATTGGCGGCAGGTGTGAATATTTGGACCTAGAGTGGCGGATAGGAGAGAAACGACAAATCATAATTGCCTGCATCATAACGGGGCTCGTTTTTCTCATTCTTGTCATTGTATTTATCTGCATTTTTTCACAGTAAGCTTTTTGTGCTTGTGGGATAGAAAAGAATTATAAAAAGTACTTAAAAGAAGTGTTCAGCATTTGGAGAAATACATGTATTTGCACTCTCTTGCCTGTAAAAGATGTATAGCTGGAGCCAGGAGACAGTTTTCTTAGCTTGACATAAAGAGAAACGGGGGAAAACAACTTGACCTGTCCAAAGTTAAAACAATCCACCTATACCAGAACCTCTGAAACTCAGACTGAAGCAATAAATTGAAATTTTTTAATTTGTGAATAATTCATTTCAATATTTTCATTGAAATGCTATCCTCAAATTTACTTAAACTTAAAAACATGAGACCCTCCTTTGTTTTTGTTCCCTTTGTTTCTGAGCAATCTGGTTTTGTCTCTCATGGCATGGTGAAAAGGTCTAAAACTACATTACCCTTAAGCATCAGCCAGTGTTGCCATGGAGAAGTCAGACTCAGAGAGACGAAGCAGCACGGTAGCAAATTAAAAACTTTGTGTCATAGTTGTCAAATTCATAAATGACCCAGAATACAAAAATAAATGGATAGAAACTGCAGATTGTACAATGAGTTTTCTCAACAGCTCCCTTGTCTTGTGTCTGTTTGTTTGTTGAGTGTGTGGTTGTCTTTTTTTGCAAATGTTGTTTTGTCTCCCTCCCTCCCGTTTTTCCGCTCTGTGTGATTGCGGCCCTGGGACGCGCTCCTATGTCCCAGTGTGTTGTTTCTAACTGTTTGTGAATGTTACGTTTTCTGAGTATAAAAAAAACAAAACAGCATAGTATTTGTCTTTCACCATTTGTTACCAGTGCTTCTGGGTTTTTGCATGAATTAAACAAACAAAAAGATGTGATGTGTTAATTAGTGAGCTTTAGAGATGTTGGTAGGTGGATTTTCTGACCTTTAGACAGAGCCAGATTAGCTATTGCCTGTGCTTTCAGTCTTTACGCTCACTTCAGCTAACCGGCTGCTGGCTCTAGCTTCACATTTAGTGAACAAATATCAGAGTGGTATTAATCTTCATATCCAACTCTTACATTAAAGCAAATAAATGTGTTTCCCAGTGTTGACATATTCATTTGAAATGGAAGCATGATTTTTGAACTGGTTTTGCTAATACTGCTCGCATATGCATGTTGTTATAACGTATTTACATCTCTGTCAGCCGTAGGTGCAGATTGTGTTGGCGGAGTGGAAGACGGAGGGAAGAACCAAGGAACGTGACGGAGAAACTGAGCATGATGGATACCAGCGGGACACATACAACCTTAATGGTAGACTCAACAGAGCTACCACACACCAACACTGTGTGAGAAGTGTGTTCGACCACAAGTCTGGGAATTGTTTAGATATGAGGGATTTTTGTCCTTCATGTGACAGCTGCTGCTGTTAGTCTCACAGTGACAGCAGGGGGCCATTGGAGGTCCCTCTGTGCCGGACAGGCGTGAGGCCTGCTCAAAGGAGGAGGGACATTTCTGGATAAAAGCTGTGTTAGATTACGCAGGAAAACAACAGTTTGCACCCTCTTTAGAAAGGGCAGCCTTGTCTGAAACTTTGATGAAGCTTCAGACCATAGAAGAAGAGAAATACAAGTTGGAGATGAGTGATCATCTGGTTGTGTGTTGGCAAGAACACTTTTTTCCCCAATGCTGTGGAGCAACAGACACTTAGCACAGCTGAGTGCACAGCGCTGAATCACTTGTTGCCATGTTGGAAAAAGCTTTGACACCAGCTGGCAGCCGCTGATATCTGTTAATCAGGGTATTGTACAACACAGGAGACACAGAAAAATTAGAGGAAAGGGACTGTGGAAAGATGCACTCCATTGTATTGTACTGTAAAAACTCATCAAACGTACAGAAATATGCAATTTTGTTATGAGTATGAGCAGCAAAACAATACTGTTCCAGTGTGCTGTATCTTTGTGTCATGTATTTTCTACTTTGTATGCTGGTAAACTATTGATCTGCATCACAAAATCAACAGTTATGGTCATTAATTCATCTTTTGACATGTCTCTGTGTAAACTAACACACAGAATACTGTTACTTATCAACATTAGTAATGCAAGAAGAGCCTTCCATATACCAAAATGCTGCAGTTCTGGACTCCAGGGTTGGAGGAGGTCAAGGAGAACTTGTGGTGGAGGCTTTTTGGAACTATTTGGAGCCGAGCAGCCTCCGAGCTACAGAGACAGAACAGCCAAGCCTGTGTGTGGAGGCTCAACTGAGATGAAAGTGCTCCACTGTACTAGTCAGTTTCCTCTGGCAGCCTTTCACTGTTTTTTTTAAATGTGTATCTGTACGTGTATTACCTCTGCATCTAAATGTAGAATGAAGAAAATTAGGGCAGAGTCAGTGAAGCCTGTGCACACTGTCTATATGCCAACTACTAATAAACATGTCTACTGTATATTTGCTGTCCATTTAAATTATTTGAACGCAAAAGAGTGTTTCAATAGAAGAGTTAAGTGGTGATTTCTAAGAAATTACTTGTGCCATTACTCGTCTGTAGACTGTTTTGATTTAATCTCCGACCAATAAACCCAGGTTCACAAAACCACTGCTGACTTGGTCAAACCTCTCCATTAACTACTGTTACCCTTGTTCCAGTTTTAATTTTAACCTTTTAATCAAATACATGCAACATTTACACTATAACTTACACTATTGCAAAAGACATACTCAGATTAAGTTACAATTATATGTCCCTTCATTTGATTATACTTTGGGTACAGTTTTATTTTGTTGTTGTGTTGCTAGGTGCTTTGTTACAAGCTGGAGTCAGCAGTGTAGTGTACAGGAGCCAACAAATTCCAGTGTAAGGGTGTGAACATGATACAGTATTGTCCTGGGTGACATAATGTGACTTAAAGAGATACTTTGCTGACTTAAATCCAGCTTGGTGTAGTCTTTGTGTGGCATTGTTTATGTCACAGTAGGGCAGCCAAACACCATTTGTCTAAATGCACTGCCCACACTGGATTTACATCAGTAAAATATGTTTTTAATCCTGTTGGCATAAAATAATTACCTTGTGTCTGACTTTGTCATTGGATCTAGCACTTGTTTCAAATGCCATTCTTTGAAAAGAACTGAATATCAATGATGTCTGTCACATTCAATATACAATATGATTTAAAGGTATGAGATTTACAGCATCACAATGAAAAGTGGGTGAATAGGTGACAGGTGTGGATGTATGTACACAGTATGTAAGGAAGATACAGTAATCTGAAGGAATACTTTGACATTTTGGGAGCCATGCTTATTCTCTGTCTTACTGAATGCCAATGAGAAGATCAACATCCCTCTGTACTGATGTGATGGCTATGGCTTCATATTAATTGCACAGACATGACAGTGGTAGTAATCTACTCAGCTAACATTCAGCAAAGAAAAAAAGAGAACACATTTAATTTCCAGAAAGTCAAACTTCCTTGTCAAGGGGTATATACCTGCTAGCTATTGCTTTATTTTTCAGGGTTTCAGTGTTGGGTTGAAAAATATTTTTAATCCCTTTTGAAAATCTCTTTAAGAATAGCTTTGGGCACAGTCATCTCGAATTGAATTCTATAAAAAAACAGACTAGGCTTCATGTGTTCTGTAATGGGTCAACCTTCATTTATTTTACAGAGGCAGAGACCCATCGTTTTCTTGGCTTCTCTTCATGAATTTCTTTGTTTCAAAATGCCTGCAAGACTAAGCTCATTTAAAAATATATACAAGGGCAACAATGAGGATACGTATGAGGGCAATTGATTATCGTGCACTAAAACCACTGAAAACACTGCCTCAAAAAAACATTTTTTCTCACAAGTGCTACCACCAGTCCGCAGTTTTATACTCTACGACATCTGCTCTCTGCCCTGTTTACAATGGAAGTGTCAGGATGTTTGACCTAATTTCAGTTGGCCTGTGTGCCAGGCTGTCTTTAAAAGAGTGAAGGCGGTGGAATGCGGGAGTTTCTATATAAGGGGTGTGTCTGCAGGCCGATAAGAAAGACAGATACTAGCCAAACTGTAGTAGGTGTTTGATTTGGTGCGGAGATGCAGTAGAACTCTCTTTCATAAACTCGTAGTGGGATTTTGAAAGTTCTTAAACGACCCCATGAGACGTGTAGAGGATATTAGATCTTGGATGAAGTGTAGATGTGACTGCTTCATTCAGTAGTTTCCACATTGACCGCTTGGCGCTCCATCTGTTCCCCCCTGGTATGTGTGCAAGCTGGCTCCAACAGCTGTGCTATGTCTACCAAACAGTTTGACTAGAAGACACTGCTTGGGGTTGTCCAGGCTGTGTTATACATTTCTAAAATCTATACTCAGATTCAATAACTTAAGAATAAACTCACTTAATTTGATTAAGTTATTATGGGAGACAGTTTTAGGGGGAGAAAATATTGTGTAAGGTTTGGAATGTGATTCTGGGAAGGGTGTTCGTGTGTTGAGTTTGTTCCAGTTGGTTCTAGCAGGTGCTTGTCATGGTTTTGTCAAGTTTCTGTTTTAGTTGGTTTCGTGTTTTCTGTTTGTGTTCATGGACTTCCTGTTTCATTTTGTAATCCACTTTTTGTCTTCATTCATTCATTCATTCATTCATTCATTTTCAGTTGACTATCCTAGTTCCCAGTGCTTAAATACTCACTATTCCCACTCACCGTTGCCAGATTGTAATTGTACTCACGTCACTCTCCCCAGCGTTTTTCCTCGTGTTAGCTTTCACGGTGTTGTTGGACTTTTGCCTTTTTCCTGACAACAATTTCTGCCTGCTCCGTTTGTAGCTATGCCTGCAATGTTCTTGGAAGACTAACTCTACTCACCTGTGAGTCCTCCATTGTACCGTGCCAGGGCCCACTTCTTCATAAAAATACATGTTTATGGTCCTTGATGGCACATTATAAAAGACGACTGTATTTGTCTTTAATACAAATGTATAATCCCGCGGAATACAGAACCTAATAAAAAAGGTGTTGTAGTGTGTGCAGTTTTTGTAGTTTGCATTAACAACACTGGAGGTCAGCAGAACACCTATCACAACTTCTAAAATACTGAGCATGAACCGAATACTAAATCAAAGATGGAATGTAACAAAGTACAATTTGAAGGTACTTTTACTTGAATATGTCCAATTTATGGTACTTTATTCTTCTACTGCACTATATTTCAGAGGGTAATTTTGTACTTTTTAAACCTGACAGATTTCCCTTTCTAATTACTTTGCTGATTAAAAGGTCATAGAAACCTAAAATGAGGATAATAATTATGACACATTGTTACACAATAAATCTACCCAAAAATATATAAAATAGTTGGAATTAGTGCCACCTGAACCAGGTAAGACATTACAATTCTGCTAATATGTTCATGTTTGTTTAAAATTTTACTTTTGATACTTGAAGTGAATGTTACTGTACACTTTTTTCTATTTATTTTTTTAATGATTTTTTATTTTCTGATGATTTTTCCCTTTCTTCGATAGTGACAGTGGAAGGACAGGAAAGGTGGGAGAGGGCTGGAGGATGACATAAAGCAAAAGGCCGCAGGTTGGACTCAAATCCAGGCCGCTGCCAAGAACTCAGCCTACATGGGGCACACGCTCGTACTAGGTGAGCTAGAGGTCGCCCCATGTTACTGTACTTTTATTAAAATAATACTTTGAATGCAGGACTTTTACTTTTACTAGAGCATTTAACAGTGGTATTTTTAATTTTAAGTAAGTAAAGAAATACGTCTGCAGGGTTTAATATTTCAAAAACATTCTGATTCTCCCATGCCAGTACTGTGATTGGACTTCTATTAGCACACTTCTGTTAGTTTGTTGTTATTAGCAGCCAGGGGTAGCAACGTTGTCATTGTCAGATTCATGTGAACCAATTACATTTGAGTCATAAAAATGTAATTAGGCTAGGTGGGTAAATGCAGTGTGGATTCTACAGGATTCTATCATCCTCCCTCTCTAAATCCATCCACTTCCTGACGTGAGCTGTCAAGATATCCTCCAAAACACGGATCAGGAAACCATGGCACGTTGTTGTGACTGGAAGAGATACCAGCTATAGCAGAGATTATTTTTCCTGTCACCTGCTTGATTTCTGCAGATTTGTTGTACAGTCTGCATTCTCAAAGCAAAGGGAAAAATGTTAAGTGAAGAAATAAAACACAGATGATTCAGATTTTCATTCATTTCATTTCGACGCCCACTAATAGAAAGGAATCAGTGACCTAACACATCAGAAGGGATGAAGTTCATGTCAGGAGCATGATGAATATAGAAACTTAACCTTAAAATTAGGGCCTCATCTCATGCATCAATTCAGATGTTATTTATAATCTATGGTTTTGATTTGAAGCCTTGTCTGTGCAGGCCACATTTATACTTAAAAAGAATTAAACAACATGAACACCAGGAGCTGTTGGAAGCAAGCAGTTTTAAAGTTGAGAAAATCAATCAGAGCTTTTGGCGGCTTCATCAGGGGTTGAAAAGGAAGGTTTCAGACTGGCCAAGTCAATCTTAAACCTTATTGAATATGCATTTCACCAAATGTTGCAAAAACATCTACAGAGCCCTTTGTGGCTCCAGAGGAACTTAGGACTCTAGCCACTACCTTATTGTACTTACACTTTACATTTTTTGCTTTAAAGCTTCTGTCATTAAAATCATGTAGCCTATGCACAACCTTAAAGATTTGTTTTTACATGTTTTAAATAAAGTATAAACAAGTAATTACTTATGCTGAATGAAGTGTACGTGTTTTGTGTGTGTGAGAGAGAGAGAGAGAGAGAGAGAGAGAGAGAGAGAGAGAGAGAGAGATTGTGTGTGGGGTTAGGTGATAGACAATCTATCTCGATGTTAGAGAAATTTCCAATGCGTAAAGTACGGTTGTAATGTTATGACGTTTCAAGGTCGACTCAAGAAGGTTTGCGTAAGAAATCAGATACAATTCACAATTTGTATAACCAACTCAAGAATACGTTTTTTTTTACGTTTTGGATTCTTGGTTTCCAAATGGAATCTAATTAGAACCAAGGACAGCGTCAGATTACCTGAGCGCTAAATCGGGACGCGTTTTCAGTTGGAGAGCTGATAACCCCAGAGAAAGATCTCAAAGCAACACTGCAACCTGATGGCAACCTCTGTCACCTATCAATGATAAACAACTACTTTTCTGTTATTTTTGTTTTTGTTTTGATACACAGCACAGTGTGTACAGTAGGCCTATATGTTATTTAGGTAACATTCAAACTGGGACGAGAACCTTAAATCCAAGGATTTGGATCTACATGCAAGACTTTAGGAAACATCCTCAGGGATTATAAATTAAAATGTCTGGAGACACTAACTACGAAGGTTCAGCAGGATTTGTCTCTTCTGCAAATCTCAACCTGAGCTGCATTTTCAACGCGACCAACCGCTCCGGGGGAGACTTCCACCTGTCAGACTTCAACAAAACAGATTATGTGGGAGACGGCGCCGCTATTGTGAGGATAATAATCTCGATCATTTACTCGCTGGTTTGCGCGCTGGGTCTGGTTGGGAATTTACTGGTGCTGTACCTGATGAAGTCAAAACACGTGTGGAAAACGTCCTCCATTAACCTTTTCGTAACTAGTTTGGCGGTGACGGATTTCCAGTTCGTCCTTACTCTGCCGTTCTGGGCGGTGGAAAACGCGATGGACTTCACGTGGCTTTTCGGCAAAGCTATGTGCAAGATTGTGTCCTATGTGACGGCTATGAACATGTACGCCAGCGTGTTTTTCCTGACTGCTATGAGCGTGGCGAGGTACTGGTCGCTCGCCTCTGCGCTCAAGAGCAGGCGGCGGCGGCGGCCACACTGCGTGTCCGCGCGGTGCATCACCGTTTTCATCTGGTGTGCCGCTGTCTCGGCCGCTCTGCCGCACGCAGTTTTCTCCACAACGGTGACCGTTTCCAGTGAGGACTTGTGTCTTGTCAAATTCCCTGAAACTAACGGAACAGCGCAGCTTTGGCTGGGACTGTATCATTCTCAGAAAGTGCTGCTGGGGTTTGTGTTGCCGCTGGGCATCATCTCAGCCTGCTATCTGCTCCTTTTGCGCTCCATCACCTCCAAAAACATCAACACTTCGAGCGCCAAACGACGCGCCAAGGTCACCAAGTGTGTCACCATAGTGGTTTTATCCTTTTTCCTCTGCTGGCTACCCAACCAGGCGCTGACAGCCTGGGGCATTCTCATCAAACTCAACGTGGTTCATTTCAGTTACGCGTACTACACCACGCAGGTGTACGTCTTCCCCGTATCCGTGTGCCTGGCGCACTCCAACAGCTGCCTGAACCCCATCTTATACTGCCTGATGAGGCGGGAGTTCAGGAAAGCACTAAAAAAACTCTTCCGGCGGAGGACTTCTCCGACAATAATGCCGTTCCCAGCAGCCACCTCAAAGCCGAGGATGGACGAGCGAAGGCACCTGGTCCACGCCAGCGCGCCCGAGGAGCCCGCTGTGATCTTTTATCCTCCCGGGTCTGTTATGTACAATGACGGGCGAGATCTGCCGCAAAATAGCACGTAGTGCCACACTAACAGTTAAAACAATTGTTTAATTGTTTTATAGGCATATATGTTAATATCTCCATCTGGAAAGCTGTACGGTCAAGTTGGCTCTGCGCCATCTGTTACTGTTACCGGAAAAAAAACGGCACACGCATTTCTCTTGTGCTATAAATAAAGAAGACATACTTTACACTGAATGTGCGAAGTCTGTCCAAAAATGTCACAATGTGTATATTCCATTGTGGATCAACAAAATAGGCCTAAGACACGTAGAAAGTAAGTTAGAGGAGTTATCTCGCATTCCACTCACTTGTATTTCATTTATTTAAAATGGTAACTAAGTCTGATAAACAAAACATAAAGTCAGCACCAAATACTTATGCTGTTTTCATAATGCCTGTAAATAAGTTACCATTTAGCACAGCTATAAGTTAAGTCGGAGATGGATACCTGTTAAAGTTGACCCCCAACAGTCAGATATTACGGTTTGTAGCTGGAAGTAGCCTACAAGATATAATTGCTGAATACTTTGCACTGATAAGATATTTTAACTCCCAGAGTTAATAGAAAGTAGATGATTAAATTAGGATCTGGATTTCTCTCCAATCCTCCTGCTGCTTCTGTGTATGTGATGTAATAGACTTTGTGTGTGTGTGTGTGTGTGTGTGTGTGTGTGTGTGTGTGTATGTGTGTGTCACTGATGGGACTCCAACCCCTTCATAACTGAGATAAAAACCATATTTTCTTTTAATTAAGCAGGTAAAAGCAAAGGGACTTTATACATATACTGACAGGAAAATCTAGGGTAATAACAAATACATAGCTAATTGCACCAATTATTGAACTGGTACACCAGATGTGGATGTTTAATCAGCCACAGTGCACAATCTCTCTCTCCCACACTCTCTCTCTTGCTCTCTCTCACACACACACACACACACACACACACACACACACACACACACACACACACACAAGTCACGACAGAGATTGCAGTTGTGTTACATGGTTCCAACGCCGATATTCTATCACTTTGTGCTCGATAGAGTCATTTAAAGCAGAATGGCAGTAAAGAACAAAACCCAAAGCTGTGATACGGATGCCATTGCAGAGGAATTACTGGAGAAAAAGAAAAAAGCTACCTTGAACCACGTTTTTCTCAGACTAAGTCTCACATTCAACAGTTGGGGTTCGACAACGATGAGGAGCTAACTGCTATCCATGCCCAGCTAGCATCTCTGACTGCAAGCCTTGGCTTTATCAGACCTGATGTGGACCATTTTAAAAGTAACGTGGAAAGACACTCAAGTAGGCTACTCTTGACAGCCAAGGCCACGCTTTTCAAGAGCTGGCGGTGAAGCTAGCAGATATAGAGGACAGAAACCGAAGATGGAACATCTGCATCGTCGGGCTGAAAGAGGGGTAAGATGGCTCTATCTCTTGCACTCCCTTGCCTTGGTTCCTGAAATTGCCAGATGTTTAGCTTGAGACAATAAGAGCCCACTGAATTTACAGTGATAACCCAAAGAAGAACACCACTACTAATCGCACATTGATTTTTAACGTCCTCCGTTGCACAACCAAGCAAAAGATCAGGATTAAAACAACTGCCTGATGAACATGGACTCTTGATTTGTCTTAATCTCTCATTGTGTTCTAGTTTTATTGCATTATCTGAAATGATTACAGATACTGTGTTTTTGAATGATATATCTGTCTTGTTTAATATAGCCTACGCTACATAGGTTAATTAGACCACTACTAGGTTAGAGTCTCCTTTCCAATGTGCTTGCTATTTTGTGCTCTTCTGATTGATGGGAGGCATATAACAGCACCCCAAAGGGAACAGAGGGGGTTCATTGTCTAAAAGACATTTTTAGCGAGGTTGGCTTGTTACCTTTTTCTGACTTACAAAACACATTCTTCTACCATGTTACCTTCAATTAAGAGCAGTACTCAAGGCATAGGGTGTCCCCTGGCAGAGGTCTTTGCCCATCCATCCTATCTGGAAGCTATTTACTGTGGTGCCAAAAACCTGTGGTATGGTATCGAGGTTTTATCAGTTCTTGGGGATATCTGGCCACTTTGACCTTCTTATTGAGAGGATCTGGTATTGCCCAGGCCTGATCGATCTTAAATGAAATGATGTATGGTCTAACATTCCAGAAGTTTCATATAATCCAGACCATCAGCAGATTCACTAAAATTTCAATCATAGGACATGTCTCACCCCTGTGAAAATGCATCACATGAAAATAATTACCAGCCCTTTATGAACATTCTGCCCACTAAAACTCAAGGTACACATCTCTATATTGTCTGGGATCGCGTTCCTGTTGGTCAGTTCTGGAACAATATTGCGACCAAAATATATGCCCTGATTAATGATGCTGTACCTGTTACTGTCAATGTTTTGATTCTGAATGATCTGTCAGCCCTCCAGCTCTCTAAAACTCAAAAATATGCTGTTTTTGCTGGACGTACAGCAGCCAAGAGAATGATATCAACCCGTCTAGTCGTAGATGGACCCTTTCCTTTTTGGATGTCATATACCTGGAGCTCTCCACAGCTCGCATAAATGGAGCACCAGGAAAGACTTTGGGCCTTTGGTTCAGCGTTCTTGAATTTTTGAAATCCATGCTGTAGACTTGTGCTATGGCCTTAATGCTTCTATCTGTGTGTGCGTGTGTTTGATCCCTTTTGTCTCATGCCAGTCTCCCTGTCTATGCCTCTTGATTATTTGTGTTTGTCAATGTCTGTTTCTGTGTGTCTTCTTTGTGAGTTGCAGACATTATTCTCCTTGTTGAGTTTTGGTTGTTTCTCCCTCTTTTGTGTATTTCCTCTCTTTGTTTTGGTGTGGAAACATTTGGTTGCAGTGAGTGAGAGTGGAGGAGGTGCACTGTGCCTTCTTCTGATTGTGTAGTGTACCTTTCTGTGTATTGTCATCTGGACCAATGTTTTGCACTTTTGCTTAAATAATAAAGATTTGTGTGAAGATTTGTGGAGTGTGTGTTCCTCCAGAGACAGGCTAATCTCTCCACTGATCGCCCAGGGTGCTGGAGAAGAGCCTTTGATGTGTTTTGAATGTCTAGGAAACAGACATTTAGACACAACTAAATTTGTCTGTTTTCTTTGACATCTGCAAAACGGATTTGAAAGTGCAGATTCATGATGATCACATCTAAACTCTGGGAAATGTTGTCAAAAATGCTTATGGTAGCTTCATACGCAGCAACTGTCTTCTGTAAATGTTAGAATTATTATGAAGGTGGAAAAACAAGAGAAGCTTTGAAAACTGAGCCTTTTTTTCCAACCCTGGAGGTAGAAGCAGGGAAATAATGAGGAGAAAAGAAGACGTGTGGAGATGTATTAAAAAACTCGGGTTTGAGTGATGATTTGGTTGGGATATGTTTGTCCCTCTCAACGTAGTTTGTGCCAAGTTTGACGTTATGTTAAAAATGCTAAATATATACATATATATTGGTAAAAGAAGAAGACATTGGCTTTTTCCGCTGTAGCCACTGGCCACACCCCTCTCACATGTTAGGTTTATAAAAAGTTAAAAACAATGTTTATGTTCCCTGACTAGCCTTAATTAGCATTCGACTGCCTCACATTAACCCAAGCCTCTAAAAGAATTGATTAGGTCATATCTGACATTTACCATACAGTAGGAGGCTCATTGCCCCCACACAGCAAACAGCAGTGTTGCTGTGTTAATTAGGTCATGTCTGGCATTTAGCAAATAGAAAGAAAATATGTCCCACAGCAGGAATCAAACAGGCTTAAAACCTTCCCCTACTGTGCTGAGACTAGATTTGAACACGTGACAGCTTTTGATTTGTGTCTGGGAGAAACCCAAATGTGCTTGCTTGAGGTGTAACCATCGCATCTGATGCTGTGAAGAAAGCCAGTGAAATGCACTCAACACATCACCATGCCAACAACGGACCAGCGGAAATAGAATTGCCCTAGTTGTCTTTTTCATATCATTTTCATTATTCTGTTTCATTAAACCTTTTGTAAATTCTTCCTTGGACTCTAGCCTTTCTCCTTCCTCATAAATCCAAAGAACACGTTAATATTCTCGTTAAAATTTCTCAACACACACTACCCACTGAGTGAGCAGAGCGCAGGACCAGAGACAGGTGGGTCGAAGAAAGCAGCAGAGCTTTGGCACTAAACAGTATGTCAAATGTCATGGTACAGTATGCAGGTAAAACGTCATTAGTTGGATATAAATAATAATATAATTCCTACTCACTCAGACTCGCACTCTATGATCACCCTGGGTCTGGTTCTTTAAATGTGCTGCTAACTTACAACACTAATATTACGTTTGTCTTAATTTTTTTTTAAACCTGTGGGTATACCATGTATGCCAGTTGCCAACTCTGCCAACACGGTGAACACACGGTTTTTGGGTGCTTTCTGTGGGAATGGTGGCTTCTGGAGGAAAGGAGCATAGACGGTTGTCTGGTGGCCGTGAGTTTCAGGCGGTTGGCAACAACTGGACTATTAATGCCTGGCCAGGAGTTAGGAAATGATGGCTCAGGAAGTTAGGTTGGGGAGATGGATGGTGGGAATATGGTAGGAGGGTAAGTAGTTAAAAAGAAACGAAATAGGGATAGAGACAAATCGGATGATAATGACGGGGAAAAAGGAGCAACTACGGCAAAAAAGAGTGAGGATGAGTGCAAGATATTTATCAAACTGTTACAACAAGGGGCTACTTTTGAAAAGTGGAACCAATCCTACTGACCAAATGTCTACATAAAGATATTAGGGAGGTAATGTGCGCTAAAAAATTGAGAAATGGCGCTTTATTGGTAATGTGTAGAAATGTTGAACGACACCAGAAAGCAGTTAAGATAAATAAACTAGATGGACAGAGGGTGAAGTGTTCAAGGGCGTATGACAAGAAGCTTGTTAGAGGTGTAATCTCAGGGATTCCTCTAAGTGAGTCAGTGGATTTACTGAAAGAAGGAATAACCAATGTTAAAATTAGGACAAGATGGATGGAAGTATACATGACAGTCTTTCAGTTTTGTTAACTTTTGAGGAAGAGAAACTCCCAGGAAGAGTCTTAATTGGCTGTATGAGTTATGATGTCAGGGTCTACATTTCTCCACTGCTGTGGTGTTTTAAAGGCCAAAGATATTGGCATATGGCTGCTGTGTGCAAGGGCAAACTGAGATGTAGCAAATGCAGTGATGAAACACGACTCTGGAAAGTGTGAAGAGGGGGCAAAACCAAAATGTTGTAATTGTGGAGGAGAACATAGCGCAGTATGTGGTGGATGTGAGACTGACAAAAGAATGCAGGAGGTACGGCGAGTTAAAGTAGTCCAAGGTGTTTCCTTTGCAGAGGCAACTGAGAAATTCCCGAAAGGTGTGCCGGTAGAAAAAATAACGACTAGGTCTAAAGTTGTAGGGGTCTGTGAAAGAAGACACACTGCTTGTGAGTAAAGGGGATTTTGTGCTCTTCAGGGCTGAGATAATCAATTGTTCAGCACAGACCAGTAGTAGAACGGAAAGAATTCAGATAATTGTTAAGTCCGCTGTAAGATATTTGGATGCAAATGAAATGCCGTGGGAAAGACTTAAGAGACATTCTTAACGATGAAGCACAACAATCTCAGACATGGGTTGGGGATGCCTGATGGTTTTAATTCTACTCCAGTGGAATGCTAAGAGTTTAATTGCAAATGGTCAAGAATTCAAGACACATGTTGACAGTTTCAAAGAAAAACTTAATGTAATTTGTGTACAAGAATAATGGTTAGTGCCTGGATTGGATTTTCTGATAAAGGGGTATAATTCTATTAGACAGGCAAGGGAAATGGGTAAAGGAGGAGGAGTTGATATTTTTATACAACGGGGACTTCAGTATAGATACATAAAGAAGGTGAATGACTTGGAGTACATAGTTACAGAAGTAAGGTCAAGTGAGGATAAGGTGACTATTTTATACTTTTAGAATCCGTGCAGACAAATGGAGATGAGACATCTGGAGGACATTTGGAAGGATTTAACAGGGAGAATTGTTTGGTGTGGGGATTTTAATGCACATAGTACATTGTGGTGTAAGAAGGATGATGTTAATGGAAGTCTACTTGAAGAGTTTATGGAAGAGAAAGAGTTGGTATGTCTGAATGATGGTTCTGGTACCAGAAGAGACGTGGCAAGTGGTCCAGAGACAGCACTTGATCACACTGTCACAAAAACAGTGCTATTAGGATTCAGTTAGGAGGGGAATTAAGAAAGGAATGTGAAGTAAGAGAGGAGACATGGCTTTTAGATAAGGCAGATTGGGATATGACTAGAGTAGATAGTGATTCATTATTGCTTTCTATTGATAAAAATCATGATGTTGAGAGATTATGTTGTTACATTAGTAGTGGTATAATTGTTGCAGCAGGAGTTTCAATTCCAAAAACAAAGCCTAAATTATTAAAAGAAATAGTACCTTGCTGGTTGAAAGACTTTAAGGTAGTAATAAAGCTAGAAATAGAGCATTTAAGGAACTAAAGAGAACGCATCATCTTCAGAATGTAAACGCTTCGCTTTGCTTCCACGTCAAGTTAAGCTTACGCAAGGCAGCCAACTTCACAGCCACTAAGCCTGTTTGGAAATGAACACCTCTGCTGAAGGTAAATTCGTTAACGATGTAAGACGAGACAAGCCAACACTAGCATCATTAAACGCTTTGCCTTCCAACTTTTCCTCCTCTCTCTCTCTCTCTCTCTCTCTGATTTGCTGATTGCTCTCATTACAGGCTGGATTGGAAGGCATCAGTCCATAACGCAAATGTTGATTACTTATTATTTTGTGAGTAAATTCTGAATCTGCTATATCTGTCAGGTAAATGTGGTAGTACAATGTTTTTCTCTGAGGAGTACACAGTAAGTCAGTAGGCTATACATGGTTTGGGGTCCTTTGTGAGTAATTTTGGGGTGCAATGGTTCTGGAGGAAGCTTTAAGCAGCAATACCACAGGCCAAACAATCGGCCCGTTCCAAATAGCCACATTTTAAACAAGCAGTTTACTAGTTTCTTTAATGTTAACTATTTGGCTCCTGCACCACACCATGCAGTATAATAACTGAACAAGACACCCACTTCTGTGCCACGTCAAGGTGAAAAATGTCACCTTAGTAAAACTAATGGAATCACAAGAATCACAGACACTGTGATGTTATAATAAAGAATCTGTATTTATTAAAAAGTACCATTAAATACATACTGTATACAATCAGAATTAGTCCACATTTCTGATAAAGATGACGATGAAGATGCAGCCGAACAGAGACACGGTCGAGGCCGCGATGACCACCACTATTACACTACTTGCCATGTTGACCAGAGCTCCGAGACCCACGCCCACAATGATCTGAGCCAGCTGGACCATGCAGGTGAGGGCTGCACAGTCCACCCCGCAGCCTCGCTGACTTTCACTGCTTCCTCGCAACTTCAGCCTTTCCTGGAGGAGGAGGAAAAGAAGAGCTATATTTTATGTCATCAATATTTGTTTTAATAGAAATGTCCCGGGCAGGAAATATTCAATAGTTGGGTAAAAAGATTCAGTTCTGGGAAATATCAAGAGGCCACCTCATATATATGTATTTTTTTTATATCTGTATTGGCTTCTGAAGAACAAAACTCTCCTCAAGGGCCTCATTTATTTTAAGTTGAATTTCATCACCAGCTAACTCATTCAATGGTATATTAAATGCCAAGACACATAAAAATGGGAATGCCAAATCAAATGTTGAAAAGCCACCTCCTGAGGGAATATATTTTTTTGTATTTATTGTTTTTCTGAGCGTACAATTTTCTTTGAATTGTATTGACTTTAGCCTCAAGTGTGCGCCCTTCTGCCAGAAATCTAGGTTTCAGCTTTGACATAGAATTCAAATTTATTCTGCTCTGTATTTTCTCTGCACAAGAGGCGTGATCAACGGGCATAGTTCAAAGGACTCCTTACGCAGTTGGATAGTCCTTCAACCAATCAGACCAATGATCCGGGTGATGCACTTTGCAGACACAGGCATCAACGGGTTACTGCGTTTCGGGGGCCGCCATGTTGAATGTAAACAAAAAGCTGCTTGCCGATGCTTATTGGCCGTCGCTTCTCCACTGTCATTGTGTTAAACCCACCAATAGCGCGCCAGGTGGATAAGCCAGGTTGTGATTGTAATGGAAGCAGGATAGAAAAATGTACAGGTTTCACGCCTGAGCTGCAGGGCAAAATCAAATCGCTGGCAGATCTGGCTCCGGCCTTGATTTTCCAGCTCGCTCCATTAGTGGTGAAAGAATAAGCTAAGGCTAACGTTAGTGATGCTAAGCCAGCGTCACAAGCAAATGTTTGTGATTGGTTATGGCAAATCCAGAGTGGCTTTGGGCAGATCCAATAGTTTTAAACTTCAACAGAGCACCCGCCTTCAAGGAAGTTAACACTTGTCAATGGAAAGTGGCCAAACTCTCTGCACAAATTAAATGAAGGAGAGTCTGGTAGGACCAGGCTGGATCTGTCTAATTGACTACTGCATCTCCTTGTACTCTGGGATTTGCCAATCATCTCTATCACGCCTGCGGCTTGTCCAGAATGCGGCTGCTAAATGGTTGACTGGCAACAGAATGAGGGATCATATCTCCGCAATATTGGCTTCTCTTCACTGATTAAAGGTTAAATAGAGAATGCTACTTTAATTGGCCCCTTTATATACTGCCGATCTCCTTACCCTACATCACTCCTCCAGGAACCTAAGATCGTCTAATCAGTTCCTTTTATCTATTCCACAGACTCGGATGAAAACAAAGGGGGATCCCGCCTTATCCGTTACAAACTTCCTATTCATATTAGGTCCATATTCATGTTTTTATTCTTTGGCGTATGAACAAAAGTGTATAGTTTGTATGATGTTCATTGTGTCTATATTTTTTATTGTCTTCCTTTGTTTTTATATCATAATATAACTTTGTACAGCACTTTGTTCAGCCTAGGTTGGTTTTAAATGTGTTCTATTTATTTGAATGAGAAAAGAATTCTTAAACGGTTCGCTTCGGGAAACAACAACAAACTACAAGCTAGCAAGCTACATGCTAAAAATGGCGAGTTTTGAATAAAATTTGGATTGTGCAACAAGGCAGGCCTGCTTGATTCTTTCAGGGAATGATTGTAAAGACTATGTTTATGTCATGATTGTGGGTTTCTGTTGCAGTTTTTTCCCTGTTTATTTGTTCTGTTTCCTTGTTGTTTCACTTCTCATGTTTTCTGTCTTCTGTGTTTTTCCTTGTTTTTGTTTCCATGCCTGTTTTCTTTGTAGTTTCCCTGTTTCTCCCATGTTATGCCTTGTTAACATCCTGTCTTTTGTTTTCCCTCCTTTCAGATTGTCTGCCCCACCCTGATGAATTTCACCTGTTCCCCAGTCCTTGTGTCACTTGTCCCTTGTTTCCCCCTTGTTTACTTGTGTATTTAGTCTGTGTGCTTTCTTTGCCTGTTGTTAGTTTTTTGTCATTCATCGTCCGTCTTTTGTGAAGAGTCCCGTCCTGTGTGTTACTGTGTATTTGTGCTCCTGGATTGTTCCCCATATCTTTCTGTGTTACTGTTTCTTACACTTGTTGCTTACACTTACAAGGCTCTTTGTGTTTCATTAAATTATTATTATTTTAAAATTATTTATGTTCAAACTGATGTTCACTCACCTTCCTGCACTTTGGTCCAAGCCTACAACCTGACAATTTATGGGATTTAAAAGCTGAAGGAGTCAAACCTGTGGCCGCTGCGTCAAGGAGTTAACCTCTACGTATGGGCACACGCTCTCTTCCACGAAAATAAGTTCCTTCCCATAACCATTTTACAGAGCCGCCATCTCTGTGTGCAAAACTTAGCGCAGCCCAAGGAGATTTAGAGTTGTTTAAAGAATTGCAAACATCCCCGACCATCCCGTGCCCTATTCCAGACTGTAAGTGTAGAGTAGCCATACCTTACTCCACAGCACCGTGGAGATAGGTTTGCAAATGTGAGACTAGCCACACCCCAACAACGTTTTTTTCCTCTCATATGCATCTTAACCCTGAAAAAGGTTTCTCTTGCCAGCCCAGTACCTCCTCCTCCTGCTGATACTCCGCTATCAGGTTATATGGGATGGTGTAGAGCGTGCTGGACATGACGCCAAACACGGTGCAGAGGATGAGCGTGACGATGATGTTGGGGAAGAGGCCGATCAGGCTGGTGCCCATGCCGAATACAAAGTAGCCCACAAAGTATAATCCCTTCAGGCCGATGTATGGGAGGAGAACACGCTGCACATCTGAAAACACACAAATCATGCGTCGTCACAGAGAAAATTAGTTTTACTTGAGAATCACACCAACATGAAATTTTGATTAAATCACAATTGTCTTTTATGATTACGATGCTGTGATAAACATTGTGAACCCTCCACATAAGGCATTAGATGTGCTACAGTTCACTGGACATTTGATTGGTTCTGGTGCAGAAAAAAAAAAAGATAAAAAAGATATAAAAAATCTCAATATCCAGACTATGAAAAGAGCCAATTTCACACTTAAATGCAAAGTGATACATTATTTGGCTGACATTTCCTTTGCATGTAGCACATTATTTCTCTCCCTTACATATTTCATTGAGCGTTTCATTGTTATTTCACATTATTTCTACTGTTGGACTGGAATGAAATAGTCAGCTGAATTTACTTCTTTTAAAACATGTTTAATTTGTGAAATAAATGAATGACTGCAGCCTGTAATCTCAACGTGAAACAGAAAAGTATGTCGCAATTGTTGAATATTATTCGTTTTCCTGAACAAGCTTGTCGAGATTGTCATTCACTGAGGTGCTAATGATGTCCCTCCACATTTGGCTATATTAATGGATGTTGGCTCCTGTGAAATAAAACCACAACTTTCTGTTACTTACAAGAGTATAGAGCAGAGGACACAGCATTAATACACAGTCCCCAGCAGCCCACTTCTACTCCTCTCTCATATGTGGCGTAGGCTGTGGAGTTATGGTCTGCATAGGGATTTCCATTGTACACAATCTGCCAAAAAGAGAGAGATAATTAATTTGAAACTCAACATGAAGCAACTGACTGTACACTTCTCATTGCGGCTGATAAAGTCTGCAGTTTTACATAACATGCTGGTGTATCGGGTGTTAATAAACCATGCGTCCTGCTTTGAGGTGCGTCCTTTGATCAACATGTATACTGTGCCACTGTAAAGCATTTATCATTATGACACATGTCAGGAGGAGACTGCATCCTCAGTCTCACCCCCACACAAACAGAATTAATGGAGCTTGCAATTAAAACAATTTCAGGGTTTTTACCCCTTTTCTAAAGTCAATCTCAAGCTTTTCAACTTTTCAAGCAATTTCAAGGTCCATTTTAAAACTTTTTCCAACACCTCACACCACCGTAAATTGCATACAAATACATAGTCAAAATTATCATTTAGTGTTATTGTTACATTAAACGACATAAGGCTATAAACAGACAAAAGAAATCCCCAAAATCCAGTTTACATTGATATAAAACAGATTAAAAAAATTAATTTGAAAACTGGAAAAAAAGAACAATAAGCATATCTGCCTTATAGAGAAGACTTAAATGATCATTATATATTTTTAAAACAGTCAAAACTGCAAATGCAGGAGGCAAGCTCTGTGTGTGTGTGTGTGTGCGTGTGCGTGTGTGTGTGTGTGTGTGTTTGTGTTCAGATAAACTTAAGTTAGACAATAACATTTTAATGATTTTCCTTATTGGTTTTAACACTTAACATAATACTATCAATTTAATCTTAAATAAGTGGATTTTAAAGTGCACCATTCTGTACTAAAAGGAATAGTTCAGTTACGAAATACAGTTGTTTTCTTCTTTTTGCCAAGAATGTGGTGAGGAGATTGATTATTCACTTTACAAATCTCTAAAATACAGAACTATTCATAAATAATCAAAACAGAAATCATTATGAAAGTCACAAGTGATGTCAGCAAGACACTGGCAGCAATCACTGCAATTCAGTTGAAATCTGCTACACTGATTGGTAACATTAGCAAAACATATAGGGCTTCACATGCAGACACACTGAAATCATTACCTGTCCCATAAAATCTGTGAAGAAGAGCATGTTGCAGAGGAAAGCTGTCCATCCCAGCAGGTGACTGACACACAGATAGCGGTAGTGGTTTGGCATGTTGATGATAGCTTTCATCATCGACCTGAACGTCATCCTCTTCTGTGCCTGCGGACACACACAAATATCACACACATCAGCGCCAACAGCTACAACACTGACAGGATTTTTAACAAATTTGAATGATCCAACTGAGTTTTTTTCTGTCAGAGCACTCATTATTCTCCTGGTATTTCATTGGTAGTGGTGCATCAGCAACAGTTCAAAACCTTCAACAATTAAAATAAGACATCTGCAGCCTAAAGACCTTCAAACGAATAAATGAAAGGATTTTACATATAGATAGATAGTTGACCTTAACTCTAGTTGAGTGTTAGAGACAGGACATGATAAAAGACAAACAATCATGGAAATATTATGATTATGAAGAACACTTCAACAGATACACACTGTATTCACTTATGTACTGTGCATAACAAAGAATAGAGCATAGAGCTTAGATAAGGACTATCGAGGCATGGCAGAGATTATGAATCAAATGTCTCCACATGGACACAGAAGTGATTTTTAAGAAGATGATACAAACTCTTCTGACATATCCTTCTTTTCATCAAAAGAAACTGAGCTGGGACAGATTGATTGATGTTCCGAGTTTCAAAAACAAACTCATCAAAATAATAAACTTTTCTCAATCCATGATGTAGAATATGGAATTGACATTTTGTGTTGCACATGACGCATTCACCCTACTGTACATCGTCTTCAAGTGATTCCTCTGCTGAGTCTGGCGTCCTACTGTTTTTAACCATTTGAACCTGAACACCTTCAGGACTATTACATTATTAATCTTCCTGTAAAGGATTAGCCAAGTAATGGAGGGAGAATACATGGAGCAATCTTCACCCAATGTGTTCATAAACAAAAATAAACTGTAAAAAAAAGCGTTTGGCTTCTACACCTTGTTTTTAACCAAAGCTATTCCATAATTACTCAAGACATTCAAATAACATTTCTATGTCAATCAATAACCAAAACTATTTCCATTCATCAGTCACACTGTCTTAACGTCTAATTATTAACCACGCGGCTTGTACTTTAGATAGACTACTGGACTGCTGTAACTGCTATTGCAGTGCATTTAATGTTGGTTTGAAGCCCCTTCTTGCAAAACTTTAAGCTGCAGTTGTAGTTCAGTTGTTTTTATTTTGTGAAATACATTTGAAGCACAACTCAGTGGCAAGCACTGTCTCCTCACAACAGGGAGATCATTGGTTTGTATTTACCAGAGTAGATGGATGGAAATATACTGAATAGGTTAAGGGTTGGTGTCAGTGTGGGAACTGACTGTGACTGAATGTTGAAGGGGATATTTGGACCTTGAGGCTAGTAACACAAGTACTAGTAGACAATATTTGCTTCTAATATAACTTTTATAACTGCGCCACGAGATCAAATAAAAATATTCCCAGTTGTACTGTGCATTTTTTAAACAAAATTTCCCTGTAATTTAGCATGAACATATCAAAGATTACCATCATGCTCATGTCTTTCAGGAGCTGCAGTATGCCTGACATATTAGTCAAAGAATTTTTGCTCAGATAATTTTTTACATTATGAGAATATATAGTATACACACCATATTGTCAGTGTGCTCATGTCTTTTAATAAAGGAAACTGTTTATCGTCCATTTTCTCTGAACTAATTCTCCACTGTGACCGTGAGCATGAATGAAAAAAAAATCTGCATTCCACATTATTTTACAATTGATCCCGCACATCACATACCTCCTTGTTTGGCTGCTTGGCGCTGGAGGTCACTGAGTTGGCCTCTCCCAGAGCGGAGAATGACCTAGGCCTGAGGTCTGGGATGGATGCAGGACGTACTTGTGAGACAGGTTCTTTAGCCAGGGCTCCGTAACCATTGCTGTGGGAGCCCAGTAGGCGGAGGACACTGGAGGTTGAGGGATCTGAGGCATTTGGGTCCTTGCCCAGAGGTTGCTCTGGTATACTAAATAGGTGCACAGTGAGGAAGATGCCCCAGGTCACTGCTGAGAAGAAGTAGATGACTTGGTATTCAGAGCCCAGCAGCTGGCCCAGTATAGAGTGACCCCAGTCAATAGCTCCTATCAGGTAGCCACACGCTCCACCCAGACCTGGAATACACAGGAGCAAAGCTTAAAACACGGTACACAGAGAAGTGCATTTATTTTATTTTTTTTAAGATTAAGTACTGTACACCTTGAAATTCTACTAGAACCTTTTTTCTTCCAGCACATAGATTTCCTTTTGTTAGAGTGGTTGTGTGTTTTAAATTTATGTGACAAACTTGTTAGCAAACAGTTCATTCAGAGTGAAGAGGGGGTTTAGCATGGATGTGTGAAAAGAACATTTTTAAAGCTTGATAAAAGGTTTTTAGAGCTTTTTAGTTTTTTGGTAGAAGTTTTTTTAAAGCTAAACAGCTGCCTGCCGCAAACAATTCTATAAGAGCGGCGAGAAATTACATATGTAGAAACATGTCCCTGTGATTATGTGTAGGGCGAAAAACAAATGATTTAGTGTGGAGCTCCCTTATTTAAACAACACGTGTACTGTTGTATTTCAGTGTGTGTCTAGCGTTTAAGTTTGGTAATAGTTTAGGTTGTACATGCATACAAACTAGCTCATGTTTAACTAAATGAAATCAGCTACTTTCTGTCCTGTCATACCTGTGGTTAAAGTGTTGGTAATTTCAGGTTTTACTTTTGTAGAAGCTTTCATTTAAATGACCCAGTTCTGGACAAACTGTATGACAAAAGGAAAAATAAATAAATTTTCAATGGTATACCCTCTGGGTTAATAAGCATAACAAAGTAAACAAACATCAAAATGAATGTTTTTGTATTGATCCACAGTATTTATTTGCTGCAGGAAATTAAGATCCCTGCGTGGAGCACAAATCAACGTTAAATTATGAATAACACAATCTTTTCCACCAGATTAATTTAGATTATAGTACAGTAATCTGGATCAAGAATTTGGTATTTGCCACTAACATGAAGGCTCACTATCTGCGGACAGCTCTGCTCTAACTGGCTTTCACGCACAGCACATCCTCCCCTTTTTTACTGTAAAAGGAAATTGATATGCTGACAGCTTCAGGAAAGATGAGAGACCGAATAGACAGAAAAAATCCTATATATGTACCAATTTTTACATGTGGGTTGCCTACAGAGTGCGCGGAACGCCTGTTTATCAGCACAGTATGCAACACAGAAGATCTTGAAGCACAGATCATGTTTTGTTTTGGTGAGATGGAATTTCTTTAATCTTGCCCCTAGGAAGACGTATATGTGCTTAATACAAAATGTTGCCTAAAATGTATACATGCAATATTTATGTTAATATGTGTAAACCTACACAGAAAAAAACCCTAAAACAACGTAATTGGTTGGTTGGTTGATGTGATGTCTGATTGACTAACTGCAGCCCCCAGAACAGATATAAAATGTTCTGCTGTTTGCAGCTGAAATGGAGGCTATTTTTCTACAGTAAAGAAGCTGGTCGGTAAAGTAATAAACCATTCAGGAGTCACACTTCACTTCACGACATGGCTGGAACCTTGCTGTTTATGTACTGCATCAATCACTTTATTCTGATTCAAGATTCTTACTCAAGATTACTTACCTCAAGTGTGTACTTTTCTGCCCCTGCAATAACTTTGAAAGTCTTATTTCAGCCCAGTGCACCAGAGCTAATCAGAGATATGTCTGTAGTCAACTGTGGACGTATCAAATATATACACAGAGAGATTGAAAGCAAGATTTCATATCAGCATGGTGCAACTTGGTTTTGATGTAAATAGACTATCAGAAAGCTGTTGTCAACTGTTAGATTAAACACCAAATATATTGATAATCGATTAATCGGTTAGAGTAAAAAATCTAAATTCCAGCTTCTAAAATGTAAATATTTTCTAGTTTGTTCACTTCATGACAGTAAACATTTAAGGATGTAATCTTAGGCTCTGGAAAACACGAAACAACATTTTCCCCCATTTTCTTACATTTTATAGACCAAACAACTAATAATTTAAAGATGTAATCTTAGGCTCTGGAAAACACGAAACAACATTTTCCCCCATTTTCTCACATTTTATAGACCAAACAACTAATAATTTAAAGATGTAATCTTAGGCTCTGGAAAACACGAAACAACATTTTCCCCCATTTTCTCACATTTTATAGACCAAACAACTAATAGAGAAAATTATCGACAGACTAATCAACTATGAAAATAACCATTAGTTGCAGCCTAAAGGTATTAATTACACTGAAGCAATTTTACATTGAAGCTGAAAAATAGTTTAGCAAGGATAAACTGGCTCACAGAGGCAGGCCTAAGTATATCTATACAATAACGGAAATAACCTAAACAACTTTTAAAAGTATGTCTTTATTGCATACAAGAATCTACAGAAACACACACTGCTTTGTGAGGCTCATCATCTTAGTTTAGTGTAGAGGTGTTGGCCACATGTACACACATTTCTAACACTGAATCTAACTGCACTGACTCACCTGAATCACCACTGTCGCTGACTAACGGTGAAGACCAACTGACACTGTGTCATTTTTTTATGGGACATGATGAAATCACTTGGCAAGGCTTTGTGGGATTCCAAAATAAAGTAAGGTAGGGGTTGAAAGAAGGTGAAATTTGTTTTGGGACCACACTGTTTTTTGAAGTGAGGCTGACAACAACAAAAAAATGCAGTGGTGGGCCGTATATACATATCTGTGGAGGAGAAGATCATTAATGTACTGTTCTCCCAGAACAGTACATTAATTCATTCCCTCTTTCCTGGCCTCCAGGATTAGAGATACAAACGGCTACTTGGCACAACGTCATGTAAATGGTTGGAGAAAGGACATGTTGCCTATTCAGACTATGTTTGCAAATGTGTAAGCTACTCGCTAGATATAAAGTCAGGGGATCACTAAAGTTTACTGTTAAAAGAATTCAGTTGGTAGATCTAGTGCTGTAGTTGATAGGATAAAAGGCTGGATATATTTAAGTAGGTTGTTCATCTAAGAATGTCATTGACAATGCAAGGCAACATGTGCATTTTGCTTCTCTCGTACAGAGGACCTTCCTAAAGATTCCCATTAAATGCAGTAGTGAGTGTGTGAACCTGCATTTGTTACAAAGTCCTGACTCTCTTTAATCACACTTTTATTGAATCAGTTTTTTTCATTTAAGTTAGCAGCCTGGTTAGGGAACCTTTCTTAAACCTCTCTAAACAAAAACTCACTTAACCAAATGACTGTTCCCATCCATTTCAATCAGAGTTTTTTCAACAATTTTGTGGTGTGCCACAAGGAGACCCATCAATGTTTTGTCATGAAGAAGATCAACCGGCAGAACCTGATGCTTAGGAAACAAATCCAGAGGTGTTTGTAGAGCTAGACATCCTCACCTTTGCTGAAAATCCATTAGTGGTTTTGCGAAAATCTACAAATAAAGAAACTTGCAGATGCGTGCATGTAACTCACATCACCATAGTCAAATTTACTTTTTTTTTTCTTCACATGTTCACTGATTCAGACTATGCGATTAGAAAAGTTCCCACAAAAGCCACATGAATCACAGAGAAACAACAGCTTGTGCCCCCTCCTCTTCAAACCTCACATGCCATTAGTGGCAGGGGGGTCTAAAGAGTCATGTGCCTGGCTGCTGTGTCTCTCAGCCCAGACCCATGACTCCAGCACATGACTAGCTCAGGGCTGGATTACTGCCAACTAGCATGCTTACACCACCTGGTGCCTGCTGACAGTTAAATGCAATATTTAATGGCGTAGCCTTAGCCTAGAATTGTTTACTCAAGCAAACTAAAAAGATAGTTAGTACTGACTTGTTTCTGAATGTGTTCATTGGTTCCTAAGTTCTCTCTAAGAAAAGTGTGTGTTTAGGATGTGAAAAATGCATTTAGCGTTCTCCCTTCAGAGAAACGGAAATCTCCAACTCCAGATGAGGAGTCAAAACTAACTGATGTGTTGGCTGATTTTGATCTAGCTCCATTAGTCTCAAATTTACTTTTATAGTACAACCCTGAGACGCTTGGCCATGTCTGAACTTTCCATCTGACAGCACAAGTGGTGAATCTATTCATCCATTCAGACAAATGTCCATGACTTGAAGTGCTATTGAGAAAATCTTCCAAGACATGTAAGTGTGTCTTTTTCAAAGTGGCTAAGGAGCACACAATTTAAAGTTTTGGAAAGGCACCCAAAGCCCATCTGAGATGTCACGCTCTGACATGAAATGCATGTTAAAAAACTCAAAAAATCCCTCAGAGAAAAAAGGAGTTCCACATGAAAGAGTGAGCCAAACTTCCTCTGTCACTCCCTGAGAGACTAATTATAAAAATAAGTTTATGGTTATCCTCAGCAAGAAAAGGATAGCTTTCACATGGGGACATTATACTGGTAAGATTTCAATGACAAATTAGTAAAGCAATAACAAAATGTGGGAAATGAGAGAAATACCTGGCTCATGTTCATCAGTATGTATAACTACAGATTAAAGAAAACAACATTCCCTCACTATATCTTTAATATAGTATATGTTTATAAAAAACGATTTTGGACACAGAAGTTACACTCAAACCAAGACTTCCTGGTGTCTTGTCTTTACCGTGTGCCAGGCAACCAACAAAAGAAAGTCCCTGTTGTCACTCCCCAATGTGAGTTGAGTGCAGATGTAAACGGTTTACGGCATAATGTGTCATACTGAAATTTGTGAAATTCATGAAAAAATAAACTTTTCTTATTACAAACAAAAACAGAAGATGTAAATCATTTCAAAAACGTTTTAGCTATCTATGGCTGTTTGATTGCTAACCTTAGCTAAAAACTCCATTCAGCTGACAGCCTTTGTTGTGTTTGATGCTTACTTGTAGCCAGCAGTGAACAAACTTAGTTAAGTAGGTCCCTTTTTACTGTATTGACATTGCAGAAATCTCTTGTTAGCATCTTGTAGGCTACTCGTCGCAAAGTGACGCATGCGCGACTAAAATCAGCACACGACTTACATTGGGGAGGGACACTTGTGCCCAGCTAAGAAACAGTCTGGCACATAACCCCAATATACAACAACAACTTTGTCCTTTTACACAGCAGATTGAACTCTTTTGTATTCAATCTGCCATCTTGTATTGCAATAAGCAACCACAATAAAAATAAGACTTCATATTTTTGTTTATTTTAATCCTTGACAATTGTGTTTGTTTTAAATCTTTTCAATTCAATCTACCTACACTCTGGTTTTTGTACAGATTAAAAAAAGGAACCTCTCATCAAACAAAAATGATCAAGATGCATGTTAGAAACAGCCAGCGAGGAGAAGAGCAATGAAGTAAACACAGCAGTTTGTGTGTGTGTGTGTGTGTGAGTGTGAGTGTTTGTGTGTGTGTCAGTATTACACACCTGTGAGTAGAGCATGGTAGTGTAGACCTCTTTCCTTGTCTCGATGTGAACACACATCAAACAAGTAAGCCTTGATGGGCCCGTCGATGAAGTCTGCAGCAAAGTCAAACATCACGACTCCGAACATCACCACCACTATGGCCCATGTACTCTTCAATGACCTGTTGCTGACTATTGCTGCAAAACAAATGAAAAACATCTCATCACTCATCAAGCACTGTGTATAAATAACAAAATGATACTGTCATGATTATTTTTCGAGTTAAGTTGAAGTGTCAAATTTGCATGTTTAATTTCACAGTTAAAAGACTGGCAGCTAGCACAATGAGAGGCACTTAGAGCTTGTCAGAAAAATACAAGAAGAATTTTAGGCGTAATAAGTGGCAATTCGCGGGTTCAAACCTTTTTTCTCAATAGCAACTTCAAAGTAATTTCACACATGTGGTCCAACGTTGTTATAAAACATATCCTGCAAGCTTATTGACGATTGGACAAACCGTGCAATTTGTTTAAAATGCCTACAACTGATTGTCAGAAACATTTATTTTTAATTCAGTGTGCTATGTAGCTCAGTCCAGCTCACGGAAATTTGAGAAAAGCAAATGACCAACACAAAAACAATTGCAAATAAAGCTGCAAGCTGCGATTCTACACTCAAACCTATTGTATCTGAAAACAGAGTTTGTGATGTTTGGCCTTGCTGATTTGTGTTCATTTATGTCCAGAGCCACGCCCCTTTAAAAGTTTTTGGTCCATAACTTGAAAAGTAATTGAGATATGGACATGCTTTATAAAATTTGTAATAAGCTTGATCCATTGATGAATCACTGAAAATGTGGTGATAATTGGACCTACAGTGTAGGAGGAATTTTTCAAAAAATTCAAAATGTCAGAAAGTATAGGCAGACCTTAATGATCCTTGAGGCTTTTTTGTAGAGCACATTAGGGGGGCGTGGCCTTTCAAAGTTTGCATTTTTAAGCCACTTACAGCGCCACCATGTGGCCAATTGGGTTCATTTTCTATAGAAGCACATGCACACCATTTCCAGTTATTCCCCCAAGTTTAATGTTTCTAGCTCATTCCAGCTCACAGAAATTTGAGCCGGCGCAGCAGACAACAAATAATAATAACTAAAACAGAAAAAAATGGTTTGAACCCTAACTATGTTGCACAGTTAACAATTATATATTAAAACCTGGCTGTTTGATTATAAAGCCCACTCTTTTTCTGTGTACTCATCAAAAGGAATAAGGGTTGCTGAGAAATATTTATCTTAAGTAAAATATACTGAATGTGTCCATTAAGACAAGAACAAGGTTCAAGTCTGAAATGTTAGATGAAGAGAATGTTTCAATGTACTGACCTTTCTGTAGTACTGTAGTACTATTAAACAACAAAGATTCCTGTGGCATTCACTACAATCCTGAGAATCGTGGAAGGATAATCAGCTTATCCAGCATGCATCGGAAGAAAGAAATACTTCATAGTCCGTATGATGATTATAGCAAAGCCCAGAGCTTTGTTAATAGAGACTCAATCCAAAAACACAGCATGCAACATAGAAAAAAAGGTACTTCAAACGAGCTGATTTAGATTTCCTTTTTGACCTAAGCTCCTGATTTGAAACAAGGATATTGCACTAGAAGCACAGCTAGTATAAATACACATTACAGTATCTTTCTTGTATAATTTTAACCATTTCATTATGAATAGAGATCTCTCAACCTAGTGTACCCAACTACCCTTTACATTTTACAGTGTTTGCAGATTCTTTTGGACATTTTTGTACTATTCAATATCCTGTCCCATGATTATTCTTAATTATCATCCAATCAAAACATATGATTGAGGTATTAGTGAGGATGACATATGTCAAGCTCCGGCATTAAATAATTCCTGGGCCAACAGTGAAAATTAGAATGGGGGAATTTGTCAGTGAATATTTAATTACTTAACCCCACAGTGATCATGTTCATGTGGCTCGTCTCAGAAAAGGTCACAAATTCTTTCGTCAGGGAGATCTTCTCGTGATGCTGCCTGCCGGATACTCAGGAGACAGTCTGGGCAGGGGCGTTAACATAGGCAGGGCATGCAGTGGCCCGTGGATTGAGGTAGGGGGGGTGGGGGGGCATAGAGACAAATATGTGTTGGGCTAAGGAAGGTGACCTTGCAAAAGTGATTCAGATTGCCACCTGGGAAATATGCCTGCGTTCAAAGAAGAACTCACATGAATATATTCCCTTGAGGAAAAAAACGCATTGTTTTAGTTTTGTATATAAGATAGTCAGTAGCAATAGCAAAAGTAAATGCTTATTCTACATAAACTTTAAAAAAACAATACAATTAAACCAATGTCTTATTTCCTTTGGTATTTTTGTCATATACAGATATGCAATGGCCATTGCTAAGTGACATGTAGTGTGATGCTGTCCAAAGTTAAGTCTGTAGCTAGTTTATGTGCAAAAAGTTGTCAAGACTGACAAGGTGACCACATCTCCAAGCCGAGCGAACAGTAATGCCACTCATAATAGCATGTGCTGGGGCCCTTCACAACTACCTTACTCTTCTGAGTCTGAATTGTCTAAATGTTATCAGTTGCTTTAAGTCTTAAAACTAAAGGTGCCTTGACATTTTCGTAGTCATGCCCTATGGCAATGCCTCATTCTCAGTCTGTGCCTTCAGGCATCAACTCAGGACCACCCAAACAAGTCACACATTTATCTTCAGTCACAAGTTAAACGTGTTGGCATAAAAGCCTCTCGGGACCTTGTGCTCACACATTTAACAAGAAAAAAATCAGATCTTGATGGATGTGACTTTTTTCCAAAATAAGCGAGAAAATACTGATACAGTTCAAAACCTGAGTCTGTAAAAGTCTAAGAGATAAGACAAAGCTTTGAAGGCAAAATATACAATATAATTAGATCATTAAAATGTATGACTTTTATTTCTAAAAAGGCACATTTATAGTCATTATTCTGCATCTTTTTAAGTATAAGCATACATTAGAATGAGATCAAGGTGATGTCAGACTTCAGCAGTGTGCTCTACAGTTTTTCTTTTTCGCTGATGAAATGAACAGATTTTCCATTCTCTTTTATTCCCTCTGAGTCAAAAGCAGTCAGTCCCAACAATCTCGAACTCCCTTTCTGATTAAAAGAAAGACTAAAAATATACCTGCACTTCCCCCCTACTGTCTGTTTCTCTTTCTATTTCCTCTCTTTTTTAAATCCTCCCGCCCATCCCTTACCTGAGACGACGGCATCCCCGTTCAGGAACAGGGTGATTCCAATCAGCATGAGGATGCCCAGGACCAGGATGTAAGGCCTCCGCCGGCCCCACGACGAGCGGCAGTAGTCGCTGGCCGAGCCGATGATGGGCTGGAGCAAGAAGCCCAGAATGGGACTAATCAGCCACACCAAGCTGTACAGGCTGCGGGGCAGGCCCACGCTGAGAAGGACCGGTGTGACGAATGCTGCCTCCACAGCGTAGCAGAATTCCCTTCCAAACATGACCATGCTGTGAAGGATGAGGCGGCCCCTTGAGCGCCTTGACGGCTCTACGGCTCCGAACACAGCAATCTCCTCACTGTCCACATAGTCCTCTTTGGAACTAATGCAGTCTGTTGGGTACAAAGAATTGCTGATGTGTTTGCCAGGCTCTGAGAGCTGGCAAGGTTGGGGCCTCGCTGACTGGTCCTCTGATAAAAGGGTCATGGTTGGGAGAGAGAGAGAGTGGAAAGATGGGGTTGAAGAAGAAAAAGGGAGAAATCCAGGGGAGTGAAGAGGAGATTTAGGTGAAAAGAGACAAAGATTATGGTTGTGTCTCTCTCAGTCCGCCAGGTGATGGATAAATGGCCAAACGCCAAATCCTTGCCTTGGTGCTCAGCTTGAGCTAATCCTCCTCTCTACTGCATAGTTGAGCAATGAGTCCAATATCCACACAGCTTTACTCTACATGTAAAGGTCTGCCTCCTGGTCTGAGCAGAGAAGAATGGTACTCATTGAAGAGGGAAGGAGGAGAAAAAGAGGTGGGTGTATTTAAGAGATTACCAAATGTTTCTTCCCCTTTTTCAGTCTTTGAAGTACTGTAGTAAAGGCCCAAAGCAGTTTATGTGAGCTTGTGAGTGAGACGTGTGCTGGTCATCTCTTCCCATTGATTACAGATACAGCAGATACAGATATTGAACTGTCAGCCGGACCAGCACTTTGGTCCAAACCGAAAAATCTCATCTACTATGGATGGATTGCGATTGAATTTTGTACAGACATTCATGTTCCCCTTTAGATGAATTGTAATAATTTTCGTAATCATCTGCCATTTTTATCTAACACATTATCAGATCAAAATGTTGTTGTGTCCAAAACCTCAATTTATGATGAAAAACATGCAAAGATAATGACATTACCATCAGCCTCAGCTGTACCTTGTGTTCAGTGCTAATTATCAAATGCTAGCATGTTAACAAGCTAAACTAAATTGGTGAACTGCGTAAACACTAAACCTGCTAAACAGCATTGTCATTGTGAGCAAGTTGCATGCTGACATCAGCATTTAGCTAATATGTCTTATTTAAAAAGGTACTGATAACAATTCAACATTAAAAAAAGTAAAATCAAATAAAGTTAAAATTGAAATTCAATAGTCAAATTTAGGGTGACGTTTGGAAGAAATAAAAAGCTATGTCATTGTGTGTGTGTGTGTGTGTGTGTGTGTGTGTGTGTGTGTGTCTGTGTGTGTGTGTGTGTGGGGAGAGAGATAGAATAAATACTTTGTTTTGTCATGTGGTTTTTAAAGGAAAATCTGACTCCTCAGAGCTCCAGGAAAGATGGCCAGTCCACATTACAAAAAAAGAAGAAGAAAAAAAAAAGATCTGAGCCGTCGTTGTGATGGGTCATCAGATCATAATGTCCCTGTTCCAACAGAATGGTAATTTTTGTCTCCGATAAGTTAAATTCCACAAATAAATACATTCAAGCAATGGGGATAATGTATGGAAATATTAGGTTTTATGTTTCTTCTACTGTCGAAACTAAATCACTGCTTGTTGTGAAAAATAATGTCACTAAAGTTAAGAAAACAGTTATGAGTTTTTTCTAAAAGATCAGGTAGAGGTCAGGTGTTCTCAAGAATATCATTAAGACTCAATCACACAGTGTGTGAGCACAAAAAAAAAAGACAAACTTTTGTCTTTCATTGTCTTGAATATTTACATTAAACACTTTCTCTACAGTGTGGTGACCTATTTTCTTGCAGTGATATAGTTCCACTGTGCTGAATGAACATTTTACTGCACCTTTACCCTTTTAAAAAAAACTACTGGATTAGTACAAACCAGTGCTAAGCAGCATGGCAGGTCAGCCGGAAGTAATGTGCATATTTACACCGGTCCAACCAAAAGTCAAATACCAGTACAAGATAGTACACAGTAATGTGGAATAAGTTAATGGGCTAGAAAAATAACCACAATGCACCTATATGGAAAAGACAGACACAGAAAAGACTCACATGACCTGTCTCCAGTTTTGAGGCATTTGTACTTTACTTGAGTACTTATTTTATAATACATTTTTCTAGATTAAACCAGTGATTTTCAACCTTTTAGGCTTGTGACATATTACAAAAAAAAACAGGGTCTATTACTGAAAAGACCGACATCACATGCATTGTCAGGTATTCCTGTGTGTTATAGACCTCCATTGATGTGCAAAACCTATTTAATACACAGTGAGTTAGTCACATGTTGAGTGAGATGTTCCTTCATTACAATGAATACAGCCACTGTAGTTCAAGTCGATGCCTCATACATTGTCCTGCTGCTGTAATTAATCCCTAGATCAGAAAATCTGCATTTATTTACAACAAATGCACTACATAATGTAATCCTGTGTAAGTAATGTTTTCTTAATCTACAGGACTAAGCTGTTTTGGGACATTTTTTAGTCTTATTTTTCAATTATAGTATTATTATAGTATTTCAAGTATAAATTTGTAAAGATTTTATGTTTTAAAAGATTTGCGTTGTCAGTAGGAACCAATGAGTACCATAGAAAGAGTTAGAAAGTCAGAGACGGCCTAACACATTACTGGTTTGGGTCTTTTAATAGGATTAGTCAACAAAAGCAACAAAAAAAAATAGCATATAGCCAGCCTTATCCTTCAAGTGCCATTTTGAGTGTGCAGGATTACTTTTTTAGGTGTAGAATTGCATCTTTTACACATAAGATATAAGCAGCATCCAGACAGCGTTCAGTAAGAACCTGATGTTGCCAGGGTAACGACAAAAGGTCTTAGTGGATTGGGCGCTTAAGTATCCTGCCTTAATTAATTGTTGTTTGAGAAAATAAAGTTGTAATTTACTACATCATCTTAATACATATTGTTTTCAATAATCTAACAATTTGGCAAGTACTTTTATTTACTTTCTTGCCAAGAGCTTGACATTCCCCTTTTTAAATACAAAAGTAAATCAAGTAGTCTGTCCATTTATCCTCCACATAATTTGTAACTTTTACAACAGCCATTATGCCTGACCACTTAAACAATTGATTGGTTTAAACTGTACTCGAAAACCTGAGAATTACATCCTTAAGATTAAACTCAGGTTCTCGTGTTTGAATGCAGCACTTGATTTCATTTATGAATAATATTCATTTAGAGAAGTTTCAGTCTGGCTTTAGAGATGGCCTGAATACCAAAACTACTCAATATCAAAAAAATACTTTAATGGAATCTACCCTAATTTTGCTTAATTAAGTGTATTTTCCTTTAGAGCCACTGTCAATCATAAATAGTGAAGATTAATTAACTTAATTGTCTTCTCCTAATAAATTCAATTCACCCTTAAATAAATCTTGTTGTTTATAGATTCTATGATATTGTCTGTGTGTGTGTGTGTGTGTGTGTGTGTGTGTGGGTGGGTGGGGATGAAACGGCTATACCATCTACTTGACGGGGAAATCTCATATTATCTGTAAAGTACATCCTGTGATTAAAGAGGCAGAATTCCACATATGGCAATAATATGGCATTTCCAGTTGCAATATTAACATCAATGTTAATTCTCCTTTGATAGCCACAACATTTTAAGTCCAGACTGAAATATATCAATGAGTACTGGATAGATAGCTCAGAAAATGTGTATGGACATTAATGTTCCATCATAAATTGTAATCACGTTGGTGAAAAACATTTCTTAAAGTGCCATCAGGTCCAAATATTAATTTGTGCTTATTTATTTACTTAATTAATTTTATTTGTGACCACCTACTTGAAAAACTCATCTGTAGTTTGTTTGTTGCTAATTAGCAAATAGTAGCATGCTAACTCACTAAACTAAGATGGTGTACATGGTAAACATTATACATGCTTAACATGTTGTTAGCATTTAACGCAAAGCTAAAGCCTACAGCCTCACATGCTGAAGACTCTTATGTGGTCGGTTACAGCAGCACACGTTAAACTAATCGAATGGTGATCCCTTTGATCCCTGAGGAGGGACACTGATACTAGAGAGGGATGGGAGTAAAATAATGATATTGTAATGTACTTTTCTCTTTCCTGAATGCTAGCCAGATAAAAAATCATATAAAAGAAACAGGCAGGCGGGCATGGGTGACAAAACACATTTTACACACTGCATATTGATAAAAACTACACATGCGGGCACATCTATGTGTGCTGTAATCTCGTGGATTAAAGTGCTTTTCTGATCCTCCTGTCATCATAGCTGACATTGTACAAAATAAAGACTGGACATTGTTTTGTCAGACCATGGAAAGGAATTTAAAGACTGGGAAATTATGAACTTTTTAAACTATTTTTGTGACATTGAATGGACAAAATTATTATTTGATTACTATTCATTATGATTGTGAATTGATATTAATCAAGAAAAGAATCAGTAGATAAGGAAAATAACCCGCTAGTGTCCGCCCAACACGTTAGTAGTACCGAGTGGTCTTAAAATGAAGAAAAATAAAAGAATTCTGGGGAGAGATATGTTGTATAACTACAATCCAAATGATGGTGACCAATTCAGTCTACATATGTATCAAACCGTGTTTGAAGCCTACACTAATCTCATGCTACGTGCTTATAGTCAGTTGGCCTGGCATGGTGAGAGTCAGATGTTTGGAGTCACACACACACACACACACACACACACACACAGGCATTCCTCACGTACCTTGAGGTGTAAAACTGAACTGCTCATGGGATAGTTCATTTATGAAGTGGAAGATCACTGGTGAACAAAGCTGTTAACTGTGTTATTTAAAGATGAGATATTAAAAAGATAACAGTCCATAAAATGGAATTATAGCCCATTATACTGTCCACGTTGCTTAGTGACAAGCAGATGAGTTACGACAACGCTGGGAACCAAGATTATCAATAAATGATGGTCAGCCAAATATCTTTATAATTGAACCATTATTACAATGCTAAATTGATTGTCAAATTAGTTGCCAGTTCATTTTATTTGCGTAACTTTTTGATATGAATGAAAGTCCAGTACATTCAAGCCATTGCCAAATGAGTGCGGAAGAGCTTGTATCATGTGGACGCGCCCACAGTTTAGTTGTTGTTACTTTTCCTCATGGGGGAATTCCACATGGGGGCGGCAGAAACTATGCACGATAGCTTCAAAATTCTTTCATTCAAAGTCTACCAAAAAGCTGCTCTGCAGCTGTTTTATGAAAAATGACATGCAATTATGAAGTTCATTAGGTCTCGAGGAGACACGTAATGTCTTTTTGGTGAGAACGAATGTAAACATGTTTACAAAAAACTTCCCAGGATGCCTTTAATTATTTCAGTGTTGTGCTTATATGCTGCATTGCCTGATCATTTGTGTTAAAACAATGACCCCATAGCAGCCAGGCTGTTCGAGGGTTAAAAAATAAAAAGGTCATCAGCTGCATGTGGTGGTGCAGCAGCCTGCAGAACGTTGTCTACTATTTAGTGCGGCCTGTATGGCACTGCATCATGTTTGCAGGTTATTTAGTCCATGCTGTCACTACAAACACTAACCACTAAAGTTGTAATGAATCACACAAGTGTAAGACCTTGAAAAGAAATGTTGCTGCTGAGATTTTTGTTAATGTCATTTTATGGTCAATTTGAGCGCTACAAATTCCACTCACCTCATCTTAGAGACAGATATCTTGAAACTTTGATAAGAAAGATCGAAAGTAGATACCACCAGAGGCAAATGAGAAAAGTATTGCGTGAAATGACTTTTTAAACCTTTGCACATTTCAGCTTTCTGCTGACTCAAATTTGGAACCCGAATAACATGGGCATTCTTTTATTAATATCTGTTTATTTCAACATTTTGTGCTCATTTTGGAACCGTGTTTACGAGTATCCTGATGAGGCAGTTCATTGTTCTTAATGCTGACCTTACACGTCTTAAAACTAATTGTATTAAGAAAATCTGCACCATGGACTAAACCTATAATCTGTACTGCACTTTTGGATCATGTTGATCGAGTGAAAACAGCAGAAAAATAATTCATGTGGTCTAGATTATATATATATATTGAAAATCAACATACTGCATTTGATTTACATAAATTGAGTTCATTAACTATCATTAGGCATCTCTCCACATAGTGTCTGACCATTTAATCATTTAAAACCAATCATTGAAACATTCAGCAGAACCACTGAGCTGCAGCAAATTGATGGAATGATCATTGCATGTGCGACACCAAGTGAATAAATTATAATGTACAAAAATATTATTGATGAATAAACAAATTAAAAATCCCCGACAATCTAGTTTGTCACCTGAGGTTTCTTCTTTTGAATAATAAAATATACTTATCTTGTATTTTAATTATTTATTGCTTTTTTAATGACTTTCATCACTCCAGTATATACACAATATATGAAATCACATAAGTTTTGATTGGAGTTATGTTTTTGTTTTTTTGTGATAAGTTTTTGGTGTTTTTTTCCCTTTTATTTGATAGTGACAGTGGCTAGATGGAAAAGGTGGGAGAGAGATGGGGGATGACACACAGCAAAGTACCACAGGTTGGACTTGAACTCGGCCGCTGCAAAGGACTCAGTCTTACGCAAAACGCTCTTCCTGGGTGAGCTAGAGGTCACCCCATGAAATCTGATTAAAGCTCAGAAATACTACTATTAACCAGGCAGCCTTTCCCAACCAATTATTCTATAATCAAAACATCACCAAAAGATAAACTGAAAAAAGCTGTGAGCTGGTCTGTATTAGCATTTAAAATGAGTGACATTAGAGAAAGTCAGAGGCAATAAATGGTTGTCATGGTAAAGTACAAGAGACAAGGTTAAGAGAAAAAATATTGCTGTGAGAATCGTTGATCCTGATTTAGATTTATATTTAGAAATTGGAAGCTCATTTTAATCAATTATTAATTTAGAATCAAATTCGTGACACCCCTAGTGTTGGATGTTGCTTTCTGACCCCGTCTTGGCTAGGTCTCACTTACAAAAGAGGTTTTAATCTCAATGTGACCTCCTTGTTAAAATAAACCTTATGTAGCTGTGGTATATATGATTTGAATGGCAGGACTGACTTTAAAAAAAAATCCCTCAATTGTGCTTTTTGTTTCTCAAAATCAATCACTGATATCAATTATATCTCTACAACTTTGATTTGACAGCATTACACTCTACAACCCCTGCTGTAAGCATTTGGTCTATGTCTGCTGACGTAAACCCATACTCATTTAGGACTTCAACTGTGTGTTCTCCGATTACAGGGTCTGAAGCAAGGCAAGGCACCGCAGGAGTCCGAGAGAGAACCGGGGCCGGCCGGGGGCTTTCTTCCCCGCTGGAGTCCTTTATGAATGAAGCTCTATCCTGGTTATGTGGGTGTGAGCTCACCTGGTCAAAGGACAACACAGGTGTAACACAGGCATCAGTCCCGTCAAAAATCCTTGACCAATCCGCCTGCGTTTTTGAAGAAAAACGCTTTGTGAAGATCCGTCTCAGCTCTGGCCAATCAGTCAAGCTCATCTGAGGAGGCAACTCTGCAGCATCCAACTCTAAGCCTAGGGAAAAAAAAAAAAAAATGATATATGTAACCAAATGCAGAAAAGTGAGCAGCAAATTGATGTCAATTTGTTTTAAGAGCAGCAGTCAGTGGTAATTTGTTCATTTTCAACAATCTTAATTGTTCTTCAGAGTTGTTGTTGTTGTTGTGGCTCTCTACTAAGTATTCACACAGTCAGCATAACAAAGTTCCACTCCAACCATCACAGTATATACTTTACTATATAATACATGCTGTACCTTTAGGTTTCTAATATAAACGGATGCAGAGTGAATGTATATTTTAGTTTCCTCTTGAATTACTAGAATTACTTGATTTAAGAAAAGTATACCTGAAGCATACATCAGCATTTCTGATTCAAATATTTGTAACATAGACAATATGGTAAGAGATTCTGTTCTTTTCATTGTTATGGACCTTTTACTTATGCAAAATCGAATAAAGATATATAAAAACTTCAAAGACAATAGTAATACAATTTTAGTTTTTCTTTTAGGTCATATGTTGGATTGGATTGTCAGTAATGGCGCAGGAGTTGATCCTGAGATGGGTGTTAAGTATTTTGGAGGCATTAGTGCATTCTGGATGTGAGATTACCAGTTTTGCTGGTAAAGAATACCATTTATTTGGCAAAGTGAACTTGATAAAAATAAATGTATAACCAACTGTTAAAAGGGCTGCTGATGGGAGGAGAAGAGGTTGTTTTATTTCATGCTGGGTCCTTCTTTTGCTGTAGTTTCCCCTGAGGTTTTGCTTTTGGTCATGGCATGATGCCACAGGAACATGTGTGACCATTGCCTTAGAGGTTTCATCAAGAAAAATGTCTACAATCTGGATACGCGCAGTACTAACCTGTAAGTAACTGTCTGTAGAACTGTGGTTCAATGGCTCCCACGGCCATGTACTTTCCGTCTGCAGTCTCGTAGGTATCGTAGAAAGGCGCTCCACTGTCCAACATGTTTTGTCCTCGTGGACTGTCCCACATACCGATGCGACGAGATTTCCATGCAAAAGAACCTACATATGCGGCTCCTTCTACCTTAGGATGGCAAGAGAGTGGAGGAGAAAAAGGAGGACATCAGGTCAGAATTTTTTTTATCTCTATTTTATGCATAATTACTCCAGTCATATGTAAACTATAAATGACAGCCACTGTAAATTAATATAAAGAACCATGTTTGTGAAAATAAGACCAGATCATTTATTCTTTAAGAGTAGATCAAACTGCAAACCACCACCTGTGTACACTTCCATACATGTCAGTCCAATGTCTGCAGCACACCTCTATAGTAAGCATTCATCTCCTTTTCCAAGAAGAAAGTACACAGAGCTGGTGAAAAGACTCCAGATATAATATTCTGACATTTACACTGTATGAACCAGCTCCCTAGTACATATATAAATTGCAATGTGGGCACAAGCTGTTACTGCTGTTGAATGAATAAAAAAAAAACGCCTTGATCAAACTCCTACTTTATAATATGTATAATATTTAATTTATTTCCACTTGGTAGGATGTTGTGCTATTGTACGTGAAAGGCGCTGCAGAGAAGAAAGCCAGTGTCACTTTGATTCCTGCTGATTGCAATCAATTCAGTCCTTGTAACCTCTAATTACATAGAGCTTGACAGGAACCTTGCAAAGAGTGGTTTGCTGGCTAAACATGTAATAGGCAAGTAGACTTTATACCTCACAATTCCCAATGTTTTACACCAGATTGTTACATTTGCGACCACACTCGAAGAAAGCTTCATTTCCCGGAGAAAGAGAGAAAGACAACAGACTGGAAACAGTCAGCTGTTACACAAAGTCCTTGGCAATTCTGTGCTTGTTTTTTTTTTAACCTCATAGAATATTACAAACTTTCTTGTAGCAGCGATAGCAACAGTGTTGTTCCCGTTAACTCTCACACTGCTGCCAATCTGAGTGACAAGTCTGATCGCCCGTTATGTGACTGGCCACCGCAACTGGTTGGAACAGAAGAACGGGGTTGGCTTTAGTAAAAAAAAGAAACCAAAGGTTGAGTTTAGGAAACGTGGCACGCATGACACAAAGGAAATGTAGCATGCGGGACACATTCCCGGTCTCCTGGGCTAAAGTTTAGTGTTTTACCCAGCCGTCCCCCTTGACCAGCCTCCCTACGCAGATTTTTGCCCTTTCATATTACTCGCTAGGGCGTAAATTTACACCCAATTGCAAGGTAATTTAAGTTAATGGAGGCCAAATGGCGTTTATAAACAAGACTAAAAGTGAGCATGCGTCTTCATAACAAGCCAATGATGGCATAGTAAATGGCGTTTCATACATACGCCATTTCATGAGATTAGTCTGAACCCTTATGCCCTTTCTTTGACACACTGAGCTCCTCTCCACTCTCTCTTTCCATCTGTGTGTATTAGGGCTGCAACAACAAATTGATGAAATTTGATTATTAAAAGAGTCGGCAGAAAAACTAAACGTTATTGATTTGTTATGTCGCACAACAATTACGGCAATCAATAAGTTGCGGAGATTTGAGTATGAAAAAATAAATAAATAAATTAAGTTGAGCGCAGAGCATAAAAAAAAGGAAAAAAAGAAAAAAAGAGAAGAGCGGAGGTAGAGGACAGACCATCAGAGAGACCTATAACATTGTTCTGAAACACATGGCTGCTCTTCCCAGTCGACCATGTTGAAAGCACAGCGCATCTTTTCATCGCACGCAACTTGCGCCTGGAACACCGCGGCTACCATAAACCTAGCCTGAGTCATCGAGGACAAATTATAATAAAGGCAGCTCTATAAAACCAAGACTCATGCAACAAATGTGGCATCTGTAGAAAAGCGGAGTTGATTCCCTGATTGTGCGTTATACTTTTTAAAAAGGACTTTGATAAATAAATAATAATTAGTCATAATAAAATGCATTTGTGAATGACAAAGAAACTTTAGGCTAGAAAAACTGTGAGCATTGAAAAACTGAGTTAATAATCTGCTTTTTTTCTTGCTTTTTATCTGTTGCGTATGTTTGCTGAAGGTCTGTTGTCAGTCTGAATGTGCTCAAACCCCGGCCTACAATAGTGTCTGACTGTAGTTTGTAAAAAGCGTATCCCTTTACATTTACTTGAGCTTGTTTTTTGGAAACGCTGGCAAAACAAAAATCAAACAAGTAGTGAATATGAATGATTGCTTGACATCCTTACCATGCTGGCATCAATGATCTGTCCTTTCCCGGAGGTTGTTCTTTCCAGCAGAGCTAGGACTATCCCCAGAGCACAGGTAAGACCCCCACCTGCAAAGTCTGCCATCAGATTCAACGGAGCGTAGGGTTTCTCCCCACTACGACCCAGCCGGGATAAAAGGCCTGGGACAGAAATTTGGACATAAGAGCTTCACATAATGTGACAGTAGAGAACAGCAGTTAAGAACAATAGAGTAATTGGCCAGTCAAAATCCCTGAAAATCAAAGAAAATTAATTAGTTTGCTAACTGAATAAATCAGAAGGGATGCCATCAAATTAAACATCACAAAGAAAAGGTCAACGGCTCCTGTCCACACAAGTCCACTTAACACCAGTGGAGGTGGTGTTTGTTTAATTTTTTTTTTAATTCTAAAGAAATAATTGCTTCGTTAACTTTGTTAAACCAGCACGTAACTTTGGCACAGGGTTCTTACTTTTTTTGGTCATCTGTTATCGTACAGATAATACAAAAGAGCCTTCACAAAAAAAGTACTGGCAAGTAACAGCAACTTTTTCAACATCCTGGAAGTGCCAATTAAAAAGGCAAGCACACTGCGGCAGCAAAATGTTCTCAATAGGCCACTTTACTTTGGTCTGTATGTACTCTATAAACCATATACTGTATCTTATCAGTGTATTAGTAGGCCTAAGACTGTTCTTATTCAGTACTTTTCTAGTCTTAACGACTACTCAAGTCATTTTTTAATATAATAATTACATATAATACATGTAATTACATATAATATATATATATATATATATATATATATATATATATATATATATAACATATCTGAACATAACTAGATTAACGCTGAAGGCTGCAAAACATAGACTAACTAATAAGCATATAAACGAAGCTCAAGCTGATTTATTACACTGACAAATCCTTTAGAGTGATATTACTGGAAAGCCACTATTTTATGGATTTATAATGGGTAAGCTTATAGGTACATTAAGAACAGACTAAAGCTTAAAACACAGCACCACCGATTCCTTTCTTATTGGTAATGTTGTAATTTATGAGGTTATAGAAACAGGTCAAAGCTTACCATATAAATTACATTACAGAAACTAAGTGAGCGCATTGGGAATGCAAAGCTTTTCCAATCTATTTTCATATCAGATCTTGTTTTGTGTCATCAGTCATCAGTTACATTGCATCTGTTTGGTCATTAAGCCTTCCTGGGGGTGCTTAAAGATGAAACGTGTTACCAATGTGTTAGTAGGACCAAGCTTTGTGTCTTACCACTGTCAGTTTTGTAAGTATTTTGGGTTTTATAACAAAGCGGAATCTAAACCCATAACTGAAACTAATTGACATTGTTTGGAATCCCTGTATCTTGGTAAACAAGTTTTATTTTCATTAGTCGCACCTACTTCATATGTTACCATATAGTATCTACAGTGGTACATGTATGCATGAGATGTTGTTCTGTGAGTTGGAGGTCATATCTGAGTACTACTGAGTCCAAAAGGTTGGTATTAATTTGTTGTATGTATGTCAGTGATTCATTGCTTCAAATGTACTGGAATAGTTGCAGTATTGTTTTTCCAAGGGCACACTAAAATGCACACTGTCAAAACTGTGGTAAACTGAAACTCTGTGTTCAACCTTTTCTTTACACATGTTTTCCAAGGTACTGAAAAGACAACAAGCCTTGGTTTTAAACCAGGCGCAAGTACACCGACAAACAACCACCAGCCTCACACAAAGAGGGGTGAATTATCTTCCTATGACATCTTTATCATTACTTGGTGCCATTCATTAGTCTGCAGTGTAAGGTATATAAATATTCAATGCAAAAACATCAACAGTTTTGTGGTCATCACCTGAAATGGCGAGGTAGTTGATGTCATGCCCAGCTGCGGTGGCATAAGATCCACTCTGGCCGTACCCGGTCAACCGAGCGTAGATCAAACGAGGGTTTTCCTTTAACATCTCCTGTGGCCCGAGGCCCAGCTTCTCCATCACACCTGGGCAGTAAGAAGAAAGTCAACCTATAAGTATATTCATTAAAAACATCTCTTTATCTGTATCTGCTTCTGTTGCCTCTCATACAGTGGGAATATTGTGGCGACAGCCTGGCTATAGCACTTTTTGTGGGTTAAAAGGAAAACAGTTAATGACACTTATCAAAGAATCTTTGGAGATTCAAATACAAAAGGCTGTTTATATCAAGAGAGTACATTTAAGATCATAGAGGTTTTCCCATCCAATCACAAACTGAAATATTTCAGTGAAAGAGTTAAAACAACTGTAAAATCTATGATCCAACTAAAAAACTAATTCTGACATAACCGTTTTAAATATTACGATTGCAGTGGAATCGTTGCTTTATGGAAACGTTTGGAAGACTTAGTCTGATTCCAAATTTAACGTACAAGTTTTGATTTTCATAGCGGCCAGGGACTTGTTTTGTTGAAGCCGTGGAACACAGTAAGCGGCGTTCTAGTGTGGCTTTATTTCACCTTGAAAATCACACCTGAATCAAAATAAAACTTTTCTCTTATTTGTAAAATAAGCGTGTGACCGGTTTAAACTCCACCTCTAAAAGAATCAATCACTTTCAATATCTATGCTTTACTACTACTAATTGTGGATTTTTTCATATTAATGGATTGGTGCTTCTACATAAAGTGCTCATATTACGCTAATTTTCAGGTTCATACTTGTATTTAGAGGTTATTTCAGAATAGGTTTACATGGTTTAATTTTCAATAAACACCATATTTTTGTCGTACTGCACATTGCTGCAGCTCCTCTTTTCACCCTGTGTGTTGAGCTCTCTGTTTTAACTACAGAGTAAGACATCTCTCTTCTGTTCCATCTTTTTGGGGATTTGCACATGCGCAGTAGCTAGGTAGGGACTACTAGCCAGTCAGAAGCACAGTATGAGGGTGTGCTACGCCAGCAGCTAGGCGAGCATTATAACGTGTGTTACAAAGTGACGCACGTTTGTCATGGAAGTAAAGGCTGCACTACAATAGATCTGTTGGAGCGGCTTGTGAACAGTGTTTTCTGTTGGAGAGGGTAAGTCCCTTTGGGGTGGACTTTGGGCTTTTTCACTTTGTAAACCTAATACATACTGTACACAAAAAGTTATATAACACAATAAAGGAAAGGGAAAAAGCCAAAAAGCACAATATGCACACTTTAATTAAAGGATCTAAATATATCTCCCAACACTGATTCTAACCATGCTGTACAACAGAGCTCACTAAAGGTCTCATGGTGGTCTGACCTTTACGGTAGGGCTCCAGGACCACATCAGACTGGACACAGAGCTTCTTGAGCAGGGCTACACCCTCTGCCATCTTCAGGTTGATGGCCACAGACCGTTTGCCCCGTGCTTGTGTGTCCAAAGACATGCCGACTTTATTCCGGTCCACGCGAATCACCTTAGCTCCAAAGTCTGCCAGGATCATGCCACAGAACGGTGCTGGAGCCAGGCCTGCCAGCTCAATAACTCGCACTCCAGCCAGAGCCATGATGGAAGGACTAGAAGGTAGAATACTAGGGAAATTCAAAAAGCAGAGAGGTGGGGGGGGGGGGGG
>NC_048422.1:17784707-17799388 GCF_013103735.1 Etheostoma cragini | reverse complement strand
ATATCAGATTCTGTGATGTTATTAGGAATTTTACAACAAATTGCTATTACTAATCAAGTAGTGTGTACTGTAGTCAAGTTTTCCATGGCAACTTTTATTTATTTTTATTTTTTACAAATATTATTACTAATTAATCTTCAACAGTGATGCCAGAAATTACACTTTTACATTTGTTGTTTTTTTGTTTTTTAATTTTCCTATATTGTGTTAGTATACTACTCTAATGTTACAAAGCTCTGAATTGCCCAACAGGTAGGCTACAAACAAGTGTATAGAATTGAACAATGGCAAACAACAACATTTCAGAGGCTGGAACCAGGGAGACTTTGGCATCAATTTGCTTTAAAATGTGTTTGTTAAATTTGCACATAACGTTAAGCCTACTACTTTTAAATGTGTAATGGGGGTAAAGTGAATTTTAATAGAATTTAAAACAGAGACTGGTGGCTCGAACGCAGAACAAGACATTTGAAAATGTCACCTTCGGCTCTGTAAAGTTGTGATGCGCCCCAAATGGTTTGTATTATAGCTGATTAGAACTCATTTTGCAGGGTAAACCAGAGCTCTATTTTTCATTTCCTCCGGGAAGGTTGGACCAGTCTGATCTAATACAGAAACCAAATGGTAACAAAAATCCTTGAGGTACAGCACAATACCTGCGTGCTGTGACAAAGACATTCAGACTTTAGACTCTAAGTCAAAGTACAAATGATCTACTTTTTCAAAGTACAAAGTGACATATTTTTGATATAACTGCAAACAGCCTGCCAACAGTCACTTAACTAGCGTTAGCTACGAAAATAAGAACCAGCAAAGTTTGTACCAAATACTTGCTGTAAAGTACTTTGTGCAAACAGTTTTAACAATCACGGATTAATATCACTAGCTGTCAACCAAAGACAAGCAAACTTGGGGCAAACTTATGTTTGTTGTGGACAAAACACACACACACACACACACATCACGCTAGCGTTAGCTTGACAATCACAATGTAAATTCTAACCTAGCTAAGTTGATCCTACCTTTGCCTGCTGAAGGCTTGTGTGTTGCCACAGCTGTAACGTTACACACGCTGCGGCGCTCTAGATCGATATTAAGTTAGAGGGAAGTTAGCCATTAAAGGTGTTTGAGATCATAAATTACGGTTTGAGATAACGTTACCCGGCGGCGGATCACGTGCTACACAACCAACGGTAACGGTATACCTTAATAAATCATATAGCTATGATACGGTTAATATTGACAAGCAGCAGCTTCAGAATGTCTAGCTAGTTTAGAACGGCTGCAGGTTGAACAGGTCAACCGGCGGACATCCATAGACACTGTTCCCGGCTAACTCCGCCTAGCCGGGTTGGTTTCGGTGTACGCTGGTTTGATACATAAACGAATCCTGTTTACAAGCTGCTTCCGTGTGATGATCGCAAGATTTCTGGGATATGAAGTTCTTCTTTTTTTATCATTCACGAACTATACGAAGAACTGTAACACTTTTAGCAAGAAATCAAAGTGTTAGGGATATAAAGTTATTACGATCTGTATTTGTATTTGTATTTGTATTTGTATTTGTATTTGTATTTGTCTTGACTAGCTCAGTTAATTTCGCTGCCTTGTTAATTTAAGTAAAATCTACCGAAGTCCATTTCAAAGTTCAACTGAAGTGTGCAGGTGGGTATATTCCAAAATTATTGTATTTCCATTGATAAAACTTTCAATAATATAATAATACAGCACATATGAAAATGAAAGTGGACTTAGGGACCATAATTACTATTTTCATTTATATAGTAAAACATAATTCATTTGTTCTATACTCTTGCATACCTTAAAGCACATCAGGGCCCAAGTAGTGTTCTAGCATATACAAACTGTACACATTGTTGTTATGCAGGTGAGTGCAAGGTTAGAGGAGAGGACCCAGACAATCCAGGCAGATCGGAACAGTTCAGTGATTTAAAAAAAGTAAAGATACAAAAGCTTAGTGACATAGATAGCAAGTCTGAACATTATATGCTGAGAATCCACAGGACAGACATTATGGCTGTCATTTACAGTACATTTTCTTAGATTTTTTTGTTTTTTTGTTGCTTGGCTAAAAATGAGTTAATATTAACATTAATACTTATTAGCAGTACATTTTTAGCATTCAGCGCAGTTCTTGTATCTTGAGCGCTGACTCAATCATGATAATTAAATTGGTTTTAGAGTCAAATTACCACAAGGTGTAGCTTAGTACATGGTGTTGAGGCACATGATAGAAAGTTTAAACTGATTGGACAATTTTGATTAAAAAGGAAATTAAGAATGTTAATTTTGCAAAAGTTACAACCAGTAACAATTTTTGATAGTGTCGAAAATGATCTGCCACAGTTGGGCGCACTGAGTTACCATGACACTGTTAGAGTTTCCATGGTAAAAGCAGCTCTTTGGATTTGACAAACTGAATAACAGATAGTTTAGCTGGTGGACTGTATCTCTCTCTCTCTCTCTCTCTCTCTCACACACACACACACACACACACACACACACACACACACACACACACACACACACACATACATGCAGAAAGAGTAAAGAACTGAAGGCTAATAGCTACAGTAGTTTGTTTACCATTCAGGGGTGGATTTTGGATCCATTCTGACAAAAGCTAAAAAAACAGCTCTGACTCAACACATTTTCTCTGCATGTTCAACGACAGAAGCAGAACCAGCACAGACTAACAGGGCAGAGTCCTTGCAATAGTGAAACTTGTTTAGAGTACTGCAAACATTGCAACAAAATAAGAGTGAATGTAACTAAAAATACAGCCTTGTCAACCAAACAGCAGGTCAGTTGCTGGTGGTTAGGTTCAGCTGATTGGATAAGAGGAGGAAGAGATGTGATGCTAAGTGCTGCTGCCCTCTGTTGGCTATGCATACAAAACAAACAACTTTTTTTTACCACAACTTGGAACAACTTTGTCATTATAAATTACTTCACAGATCAATGTAAGAGTGAACAGCAGAGTAGCCTTTCTGTGAAGAGGGCAAATTCCATCTTGTCTGATGGCACCCATCCTCTTTATAAGGAGTTTCAATCCATACACTGGCACCTACTTCATAATTCCCTCAGAGAAGACAAAGAGATACAAACAATCATACAACTCCACAGCCATTTCCCTTCTAAGATCAGAGAAAAGAGGGATGGTTCAGTAGTAATATTTAAGCCTCGTAGGACAATGCTTATGTTGATCTGGGATTATGTTGTTGCCGCTAGTTGTACATCTGTTGATGTATTTTGATCTTGATTATAATGCTATGCTGGTCATACTTCTAGGGGGATGACAGGATAGTTATCATGTATTGTTCTTATTTCTGTTCTGATGACTAGTCATTGTGTTGCTGATCCTATGTTATGTTTTGTGATGCACTTAATGCTGCAAAACCATTCCCCTTCAGGGTAAAAAAAGTGGAAAATTGAAGATTCTGGGTATGACGTTGGAGTCCTCTAGAAAAAAATGAACTCTATAACACCTCCGGGTGTGCAGGCAAACTTCAAAGCTCACTGAGAAATTGAGTAGATTTAGATCGATGGATTGAACTTTAATGAAGTCAACAGTAAAAGAGTAACGTTGGGTATCTTCGGTAGCAATTATCAGGTTGCTTACTTTGAAATTGAGGAAAAATTGAAAAATCCACCTGCCACTGTCACCTTTTACCAGCCACTTTTTTTTTAAGGTGCCATGGCTGTCAATCAATGTCTTCCTCTGGTGCGGGCCCGTGATTGGTCCAGGACTGTAAGCAACTGTGTCTTCTTTGTAGCTGTGCCAAGAGAAATGTCAATCATTCCAAAATCTTGCATGCAAGGCGGAGAGCGTAGTATATATAAGGAGATAATAAGAACAGACTAATTATTGCTAACTAAAATGCTAGCATTACTAACATTAGTAATTAAACCTAAACAGCTAATGTGAATCAAAACTGCCTACAAGCTCGGTAATTCCTCTACTGTGCGACAGTAAGTTGAGTGGTTATGATACAATTGTTAGCCTATTTTTACAAAAACACCTGCTACAGAGCCATAAAAGGAGATACAAGATAATAGAACCTTTTATAAATTGTTGTGTTTCTTTAGAAATAAACAAAGTACAAATAGAGTCTTCAAACACTTCAGATGTAAAGTTATTCGCCAAAATGAATGGCCGTCAATGGAATGCTAACCGCGGGTGATGGCCGGATAGCATCAAATGGCTTCATAGGCGGTACACTTTGTTGAGGCTGGCTTACCCTCTTGGCTAAAGTGCATACTCTGCCCCTTCTTTCCCTTCTTCTTCTTTAGCAGAAACCGCGCCACCTATAGGCCTGGAATATGAAATATTGTGTTGAGTCATTTACAAATGGATCTGTTTGGATGCCATTATTCTTGAACCGATGCCATGGAAGACGAAGGGAAAAAAGATCATTTTGGTATGTGTGAACCTGGCCTAAGTTGCGTTGGATTCATATTCTTCATACTTTCTTTGACATTTTATTCTTCAATACACTTGCCAACTGATTAATTCCCTGCAGACATATCTGTAAACATACCATTGTTTAGTTATGGTCTGGGGCTGCATTTTTAATGGTTTAGACTTGATACCTTTGCTCCAGATAAGATAAATTGTGACTTACAAAGTTAAGACAGAAGCATTGTGGAAACAGTTAGGCGGTTTCCTTTACCTGTTTTATCAAGACAATGTCTCCGTGCAAAAAAGCCATTTCCCGTTTGGCTTGAAGTTTGAAGGCCTAATTAGTCAAGCTCTCAAACAGATGTATTTATTTTTAATACACCGTCTACTGTCTCTTCCGGTTGAGACAATAGTTACTTACCTGCTACTCTGCTAATCTAGGCTAGTTTGCTTTTTACAGAGCTGATTTAGCTGCTGTTGTTTCATGTCATATAACATTTTACAGCATCAAAGCTGATTAATCTTAGAAAACTGGGTAAAAACTTTCACCAGCTAGCCACAACAAGCTAGCTGCAGTTTTTTTCCTTCTTCTCCACACTATTTAAGGTCTACATGCTTTTTTCCCTGACATAATGATGTTTATAGTCTATTGAAACACAGATGTAAAAACAAACAAACAAACCGGCTTAACTCAATTTTGATCAAATATGTTGTTACAGTGATCGTATGGCAGCACTTTTCTTTGCTGTTTGTTTTTTGTCATTTTACTGATGTGAAATCATAATTCTAACCCGAATAATCTTTTCCTATAGTGGAATTCCAGAGTTGAACATGTAAAGAGTTAATTCCTGCCCTACACACATGCTCAAACACTTAATAAGTGTTTCATCACAGTCTAAATATTAATTTTCTTGTATTTTTTGTATCTACGTGTCTAGCATTGACATACAAGCACCTAAATCCACTTTTTTGATTGCATATAAAAGTTTAAGTGAGTACGGTGCTCTACAACAAACTTATACACTGTTTAACGTGTCAGTTTAACAGTGAATATTATGGGTCTATTAGCCTGAGCTTGGCAGCTGCTTGAGGTAAGGATGTTCAGTCACTGTGTAAACACACACACATGCGATTACTGCAACATCATATCATCGTGAACTTTGGACAGGAGAAGAAAGAGAAGGAAATCCCACACGCATATTAAATCCAATATGGCCTGCACTTATTGCTGTTCCTCTATTGCTGCCGTGTAGAGGAATTAGATTAAATCTTGATGTATAATTTGAATGTATACTGACATTTACCTTAATTAGGTTGCAAAAAATAATAATGATATGCTATTTTGAGGGTTGTATTGAATGCTTCAGTCACAGTGATTTAAGCTAGATCCGCCCAATAAACTACACTGAAACTGCACATGCCCCTCTGGCTAGCTCGTACAATAAAAGCCATTATAAAGGTTCAACATGTTTCTAATAAAGTGTTCATCAGTGACAGTCGTTCAAATAATATGTTATACATTATTTAGGCTAGGAGGTTGTCAATATTTACAGTGCTACCACAGGTCTATTTTTACACCTTTACTTCATAACCTGCAGGAATCTCTATCACTGTCAATGTGACGAATCAGCATCCATGACTGCAGACTTCAGCAATAATGTCTTTCTCTGCCAATGTCAAAAATATATGTATATAATATACAAATATCAAAAACCTTTCAAGCACCGTGCAGGACATGGTCTACATGCTGGTCGAAAGGTTTTTGTTTGGACCGTGATGGGAAGAGCGATAACATGATTGGCCCACTTCACATCCTTGGTCTTTGGCTGACAGGCCCTCAGAGAGGAGAGTGATCACATGATTGGGCCACTGGTTTGTCTCCCACCGACGGGGAAAACAACTTCACAATCTGCCTGTACCTAGCTAAAAACAACAGATTTAAGCAGGTAAAATGATCATTTTAGCACCATTTAGAAGAGAGGACAAGTTAGATGTTGGGAAGCTATGTTAGTTGTCCAAAAATATTACTATAGCTTTCTTATTTACCCACAACCACATTCCACTAACAAGTTGAATACTGTGTACAAAATGCCATCATGCCATCAAAAGCCAGACAGCCTTTTTGTGTCAGTGAGTAACATTACACTATCATACTATCTTACTTACCGCTCATCTAATTGGCAGTGTTGGGGTCTGGTCTCAGTACAGGTGTTGAAGGGGAGTGCAAGGATGAGTGGTGTCTGGCTGATGTGGTGGGCTGTTGTAGGTCTCAAAAATCCAGGGCAGATTTTTTACCCCAGTTCCAGCCCTGTTCCAAATTGGCATGGTTTGTGCATGGCCCAGTCCAGGAATGCCCCCTATCTACTCTTGCTGTTGTACCAGAGCATTATTCAGCCCACCCTCTTGTGCCACCTGATTCTTTGTTATGTAACCAACACTGCAACTAAGATAATTGGTCTTCCCCCACCCAACCTCACAGAGTTAAACAATAAGGCTGTTGCATCACTTTGCCCTCCGTGCGCAGCTACAGAACACACTGCAAAGGTTGATGAGTGTGCTGTCTACTGTGTTCCTGTGTTTTGACGTTCTTAAAGAAAATCCAACTCAATGGCCTTGGCAAGAGTTCAGGATGTGCTCCAAAAGGTCTATTGTCATATGGTGATGAACCACATATATCTGTCTCTTTACCAGTGAGGAAAAACAACACCCTAAAACATAGTGTTGTGGTTTGGGGTTCTGCTTTGGATTCTTTTCCTCTTGTTTTGTCCTTGTTTTGTGTTGTTGGTCCTGTCTTGTGTTCCCCTGAGTGTCTGTGTGTTCTGTTTCCTGTTTTATTTTGAAGTCTGGTTTTTGTCCTGTCCTGTCTTTAGTTTTACTTACTGTGTCTTCCTGTTCTTGTGATTACCTGGTGTTTTCCACCTGCTTCCCTGCCCTCTTGTGACCTGCCTCTTGTTACCTCGTAACCTTGTGTAATTAATGTCTGTGCTTCCCTTGTCTCTTGTTAGATCGTTTTGTCCTGTTGGTGTACTCTACGTTTGGACTCTTCCCTGCGTTTTTTGTGTTCCCCCGTGAGTTTTCCCTTTGACTATTTCCCAGTGTCTGTGAGCCGGTTTTTGATATTGGACTGTGTTTTGCCTTTTTTTGGATTCCTTGTTTTATGAATAAATCCTTGCTAAAAACACTCCCGACTGCCTGCTTGTGTCTTCCCTAAGTTTTGGTCCTCACTTCATGAACATTGTCACACAGAGATTTCCAACACAGCATGAAACAGTGAAAATATGTTCCCACATTTTGTGTTGGTTCATTCAAATTTCAAGATGAATTGTTATTTTTAGTAATGCTATTAGATTAGCAGATAACGGCTATGATGTACTAAGTTATTGTTTGGCGCAAACAGGAAACAGTTGGTTATTCGTTAAAAAAAGAAAAGAAAAGCCCATGCAATGTATTTTATTGGAAATACCGACAGCAAGTAACAATGCTCCCAGATGTTGCCAATATCATTTTGGGCCAAGTTAGAACAAAGTTCACCTGGAGAAAAAAATTCAGTCAATAAATATTGTGCAATAAATAGAAAATCATTTGCCCAAATACAATTAAATAGCCTTTATACACACAAGAACAACTTATTAATAAACAATGTGTTTCCCCAATTTTATTGAAAACAACTGAATCTCTATCAAAGGGTCACATAGTATCCTCTGGTGTCTTATCGACTGTTAAACGTCCCCTCCAATGATTCTTATTCTGTATCCTCAAACTGTGTGGAAAAACATTGGGAAATGAGATTAGCACACATGTTGGGGCCAAGAACATGACACTTCCTGTTTAGTGGACGGTCAGTCTCTGGTTGTAGCTGTCTGTTATAATTTTTTTCCTGTTAAGTGTTCCAGTTGTTTTCAATTGCAAGTTGCCTTGTTTTCATTCTGGTGTATGTTTATGCGTCAGTTTCCTGTTTTTTTTGTGTTCAAATATTTTTATTTTGCAATTAACAAAAAATACACTGGGACATAAAAACGCATCCCAGGACCAAAATAAAACACAAAGAGAAAAGATGGGGAGGAGGTTTCGGCTGCTCAGTTATTAGTTTCCGGATAGGATGGATGGGCAAAGATCTTTGCCAGGGGACACCGTATGCCTTGAGTGCTGCTCTTGATTGAAAGTTAAAGAAAAATGAGGAACGTGATAGACCAAATGCGTTTTATAAGTCAGAAAATGACAACAAGCCAACATCGTTAAAAATGTCTTTTAGGTAATGGACCCCCTCTATTCCCACTGGATAGCTGGTATAGCCTCCCACAAATCAGGAGTGCTGTCTTGTTGAACAATGGGGAACTTGTATGCCAGTTACATGCTACTTGACAATATTTTCAACCAATCTCCAAGTTTTGATAAGATGAGAGATTACGGGGCTGGAACTGTTTATTAGAGAGATTGGCAAAAAGAATGTCATGGAGTGACCAAGGCTCTGTCATAGCATTTTCTAACGTTTGCCAGCAAACAGACCTGACAGACCTGAGTCAAACCAGGTAAGGAGGTCCATAACACAAAAGGACCAATAATAGTGTTTAAATTTGGAATCTGAAAGGCCTCCTTCCTCCTCTGTAGAGTTGACATCTTAAGTCATGGTCGCTTACCTTTCCAGATAAATTTAGATACTGCATATTGTAATTGATGGCAATAATCAGAAGGAGAAAGGAGAGAAGGAAGGAAGGAGAGAGGTAGCATAGAGCTCACAAAATGTATCCTGGGTAAAACATTCATTTTGACCACAGCGATACAGGTTTGAATAGACATGGGGAGATCCATCCATCTTTCCATATATTTTAAAACACTGTTCATAGCAGCAGAATAGTTATCCTTAATAATCAGACTTAAGCAAGGAAAAACCTTTGCCTAAATATTTAAACTGTTTAACAATGGGGACTTTAGCAGAGATGGTTGAATTGCAAGTAGAATCATTTAAATGAAGTAGTGCAGACTTTGATCAAGCCTGATAGGCTAGCAAAGAAGGTGAAGAAGAAACTGAAAGGGGTTTTCTAAAAAAAACACAACATCATCCACAAATAGTGAGAGGTGTTGCTGTGTATTGGAAATGCATGGCTTTAGCCAGAGGCTCTAGGAAGTGGACAAATAATGCCGGACTCAAGGGGCAACCTTGGCGTAAAGATTTAGAAACTGAAAATAGGGAGGATGAGGAGGGCCCTCATACCTATGAAAGTGTTACCAAAGCCCATCACCCCTAAAACTGACCATAAAAATGATCGCTCAAGTCTGTTGAAAGCTTTTAATGCGTCAAGAGAAATGACGTTGGCATTTTACTGTCTTCAGCCGCATCAACAATGTGGAGAAGGCGTCTAACATTATCTGTTGTTGTTCTTGTTATCATAATTCCTGTTTGGTCAGAATTCACAAATTTTGACATTTGGGACTCTAAACGATGGGTTAGGAGCTTTTCAAAGATTTTTAAATCAGAGTTTAGCAGGGTCAGAGGTTGATAGCTAGAACACACTATAGGATCCTTATCCTTTTTCTAGAGGTGGGAGATCAAGGCCGTGTTCACATCCCTTAAGAGTTCACCCTTTTCAATAGAGAGGTTAATCTTGTGAAGAAGGAATGGGCCCAGCTGTTCCCAAAAAGTAAAAGTAGAAGAAAATGACTGAATTTTTTTTTCTTTGAACAGAGTCAGTTCTAACCTTCTCACAAAAGTCAAAAAGGCATCAAGAAACATCTAATCTGTACATGGTGTTGTAATTACAGCAGTAAAGCCAATGCTATGAACATCCTTTTCCTAAATCCTCCCATGTGAATGCATTCTTATCTCAACTGGGCTTAAATTGTCAGAATCAGCCCCTGTGAGAACCATACCAAAATGTCTGTGTGTACATACCTCATCGTGAAGTGATAGCCTACACTAAGTGATAATAGTCAGCAAGCATAAAAGTTCCCAAAATTGTGTGATCTACATTAGGTAAAACAGGAGTAAAATTCTTCTGTTTCTGCGTTAATCAGAAATATTTACTGATAAATAAACATCCCAAGGTCTTTCAGCTTTCCTGTGGTATGCCATCAGCTTTGGATCCCTTTTGGTTAAATGAAAAAATTAATCTCAGCAATGTCTAGAATGGATAAGAATGACATCAAATATTTTCAACGTTGGGTATGACATTAATAAGTGGTGAGCCAGCTGACTGCCAATGTTCTCAACTTTCAACAAATGACAACCAGTATGTTTTAAATCAAATATCCTACTGTAAACATTTTGCATTTGATACCATCAGAAGATACAAAAGCATTTTTTTTGGAATATAATTTTAGCATCAAGAAAACGATTTTAGAAAAGACACCACCAATGTGTAGACAACTTTTTAAGCTAAGCAAGCGTCATCATGGACACTTCCTGAAAAACTTAATGGTCAAGTTATCAGTACCCATTTCTCAGTTGTTTGGGATTCAGCCACATCAATAAGTGGCCATTTTCACCCAGTAAAAATATCATATTTACAAATTTCTGTGAGGTCATCAATTAAGCCAAAAACGGTCTGTTTTTATAAAAAAATGTTTTATTCAAAACATTTTAGACAAAAATAAAGCTTATAACAAGTACTTTTAGGAGATTTCATCTGGTTTTGTAAGTAACAGGACACTGTTATGATCCTAGATACTGTACAGCGACACGTGCGAGAGAGCAAGAGAAACAGAGATAGGGGGAACACCTGTGTACTTACATTTGCAAAAGTTCCCAGACTTGGTAACATTGTTTGGGGTATTTTACTTGAAAGATATAGCCCACATCTGCTGCTGCCAGCACAGACTCGCCATTCACAGTTAAAACCTGACTCTTTAAAAAAAAAAAATCTTTAGATGTCCTCCTAGATGCTTGTTTGTGGTTTCTTTTCAAAAGTTTTGGAAAGAATCTAAATTTGACTCAAGTATTCAGAGTGAAGACACATTGTGTGTAGAGTGAACTGTTATATCTTTTTTTTTTTTTTTTTTACATTTTTAATCCCCAAAAAATGCTGATGGATGGATACGGGACAGTGCTAGATTGACCAAAATTGGGTTAAAAATGACCCCGTATTTTTAATGTGTTGTTTAAACCAGGATTTTGAAGAGGTTAAAATACTTTGCAACAGCAACATTGCTGTCAGATTAACGCATTTTGGCTTGGGCATTGGCATCAGTCCACAAGGTCATGGTCAGACTATTTCTTTTTTCCATTACCTTGGAAGTAGGCGACATTGGGCTGGAAATCATTACCCTCCTTCTACATTAAACCAGATTTTCAAATGTCAACAGAGGGCAAAAGATACTGTGCAGGGGTAAATCATTCCATTTGCTACTGAACACGTGTGAAAACTAAATCCATATGGTCAGAAGACCTGAGTGACCCAGGAAGGAAAATAGGGGCAGAGGAGTTGAGAGATATTTAAAGATGAATACCTACTCAATACCCTCAACCATAAATCATTAAGACAAACTCCAAACTTGAGAGCCTATGAAGTGAGGTCAGCATAGGAAAAGTGTAGTGTGAAGCCCATACCAGCATAAATGGTGGATGTAAACTTTACTTAGCAGTAAGTTTAGGTCCACAGTTGAAACATAAACATTTGGCAGAACAGGCTAACTTATTGGATAGTGTCATTTCTAGTCAAAGTATTTTTGTGTCTACACATATTCTTAAGCACCAACATGACACACATTACATTAGTTATTTAGCCGACACTTTTAGCAGTGCGATTTACATTACAGTTTGTCCAGTTTGATTTGATAATCTTTTTTAACCCAGAGATGTAGTGCTGCATTGCAACTTGGGAGTTATTGAAAGGCATGCAATATCTTCCAGAAGAGAAAGGGAAAGAAATGTGCAAGAAAAAAGTGTTCTTTTGCGTCATTGAAAAGTTAGTTTATAATCACTTGTTATATAACCGGTGAACACATTGCTTCTCTACAGAAACAGGTGCCTAAATTTAGATCAGTGACGAGAGGATACAATACAAGGTAGTTTAGGCGTAAAATCTGTGAAGACTGACAAGCTGAGCACATCTACAAGCCGAGCGAGCAGTCATGCTCTTCAAATATAAATGGGGCCCTTTTAATAGCATACACTGGGGCTCTAAACAACTTCCTCACACCTCTGATCACAAATCAAAGAAAGCTTTTGTTATTAAATATTGGCTAACTTGAGACTGACATTCGTCTTTAAACTGTAAACATTTGTTCTGTCATTGTTCCCTTAAATAATGGCAATTCACAGGAGCAAAAAGCTTTTGAAAGTGCCCTACTGATTGGATTTTCCTGTTATGTTTGACATGCGCTTGAGGTTTATAGATAGCCTTTTCAAGGATTTTAAGCTGCCGTACCCTATACAATGCAAACTGCAGGAGGACAGAGTGAGACAATGGATACATTTCCTACAACCTACGTTAAAGACAGCAGGTGAGAATGGTTCTCGATTTTGTTTGTCTTTAGGGTTGTCGTTTGAAGTTACAGTATTTTGTCTGTGTTTGCATTTCTTTACCAGCTGCATTATTTGCATCATCAGAGCTACTGTGGCTATAATACAAAACAGCCCCTGGTCAACCACAGGGAGTAGTAAACTAAAAATTGTTGGTCACAAAGTCATGTGAGCTTTAAGGTTGTATAAAGTGAATAAGTAAACGTTTCAAGGTGTCCCAATTTGGTTCTTGTGAAACTGCTCAGTGGTGAAAAAAATTAATAAAACTGTCATTGTTTTCAAGAACTGTGGACAGATCCCATTGTGTCAGGGTTTATAACATGTCATGCTCACTCACCTTCATACATTTGTTCCATTTCAAATGCAGAAGTTCCAAATTGACTCAGGCATGTGAGCCTGACAATTTTTGTGATCACTGCATTTTTTGCAACCATGACCTGTGTTGACATTAGAGAAAGCTGCACCCACATTCAGACTGTTATTTAGGGATATGATGACTGCACTCTATTACCATAATACTTGGTTTGGTGAACTCAGATGACAAGAACAAGACTGTTGTTTTAGACTGCATTAGACTGGGCTAGGTGTGTGATGTACCTAATAAATTGCCAACTGTGTGTTTGGCTGCAAGAAATAATTGAGCACAGTGAAGATGACGATGAATGTTGACTAAGACGTGAAACAACATAATAAACAGAACACTACACACTACTTTCTCAAAAAATCTCTAATTGAGTACAATGTTATATATTACCCCTTTGCTTTGCATTATTACCAATGGTGGAGAAACTCAGGAAGCCAGTGTAAGGAGTGTTGATGTGTTCCCCTTTCTCTTTATTGAGGACTCAAGCAGCATTGTTCTAAATCAGTCGGAGATGTATGATTGATTTTTTTTTTTTAGGGAGACCTGTTTCTCCATTAGAAGTAAAGGTGCTGCATTCAAAATGTTGCTCATGTAAAAGTACAGGAGTATTATCAGCATAATGTAGGCCTTTTAATGTATTAAAAGCATTTGTACTGCAACAAAATGCGTACGTCTTAAGATCCCTCCCCATTGAGTCCAGTCGTGGAAGGTTACATTGGCTACATCAGCACATTTACACATTTTTACTCTAAGTACAATGTTATATGCATGCTACTTTAAACTTCTTCTTCACTACTTTTTAGAGAGCAATATTGTACTTTTCACTGCACCCATTTTAGAGCAATAGTTGCTTTTCAAATTGAGATGAGTTTACAAACATACGTACATGTGACTTTATATGCTCCTTTGTTACAGAATGATTTACAAGAAGTATATATGTTGTTAAAAGTAGCTCCAAAATATCAATATACTAATAAGCTATCCGATAATACAACTGTAGGGTATTCCACTGACAACAGGGGCATTATTTTGCAGTAGGCTACTACTTTTATACTGTGGTGGACTATTTTAGGCTGCTCAGGGTAATGGTTAACCATAGTAATGGCTCGATGTTGAAAAAGCTTTGATATGAGGCAGAACCCGGAAGTGTTGGGTTTGTATTAACAGAAGCTTTGCAGCAACGGATATCCATAGCTCCTCTCAGTACGAGAGCGCGTGCGACTTGTTGGTGTTGTTCGTGCGCAACGTGTATTTAGGGTAAACACCTGCTACCAGACATCAGGTAGTACTGTGATAGTCAGAATAGCGGCATTGTAAAACAACTTGTGACTACCGCAGGCACTTTTGTACTTAGCCTAATTCGACTAATATACCCAGTAGGGTAGCCTACTTCTACTAATTTCAGATTAAGGCTAATGCACAGTTCCATCTACAAT
>NC_048422.1:17751155-17784607 GCF_013103735.1 Etheostoma cragini | reverse complement strand
ATAAGCCTATATATGACACCTAAAAAATCTTGCAGTGCTTGTTGATAAAAAAGAAAAACAATTGAAGAACAAATTACACCACAATTACGTCTCTATATATGTAAGTGTAGGACTACCCAACAGTCACTTATAATACTGTATTAGTATAGTAATAAAATATAACAGTGTGTAAGCTCTGCACTGCCACTAACACAGCTGTTAAAGTTTGGCCGCACGCGACATGATTCATTCTGTGTGGACTGGGTTGTCCTTGGAGCCACACTGCTGCAGGCAGTGGCGCGGTTTACGGCGCATACGGTCACGCGCATACTCATCTACCCCGCGGGGGCACAAACCAATCATCGTGCTCCTCTCGAGGAGGGAGTGAAAGACTTCACAGCACGCTACAAATACTCCGTGGCAGAATTCTCTTTTTGTTGAATGCGCCCTTCAGACTGACTTAGCCAGGGCAGCTCGTGTTTGTCAAAGTGAACCGCTCACTTCATTATTAAACACACGTCAACAGACTTAACTTTGTAACTTCGATACTCGTGAGGCCAAATTAAGTATCGCCAACCGTTACTTTGTTGCTCGTCGGCTTGAGAAGTTGACCCATTTTTTTAAACTTTTCCAACAAAACATAGAGGAAAGTCTCAGGGAAGGCAAGGTTTGATCTCACATATCACAGCCTTTGCAGTTGGGAACACTTTATATGAGTTGTGCAGGAAAGTAGCTTAACCTAACGGAAATTAACCATCCATCCTCAAGAGTCTCGCACAGCTTTCTGTGCTAGCACCTGCAAACATGGCACGAAGATCCTGCGCGATTTATGCGGTCGGCATCATCTGCGCTTCCCTGCTGTTCGTCGGGATTGGTTTAGTTGTGGCTCAAGTTTTCAGCAAGTTAATGCACAACCGCCTTAAAAAGGTAAAAACACACTTTTTTCCTTTTGAAAGCATCTGGATATTTCATGAATTGATTAATGCAGTGTAACCTACAGGTAGAGTCTGTTAAGAATGATGTTACACATTAAGACAATGTTACTTAGTTCCATTACAAACCCTCAACTTTTTGAAACTTCTAGAAGTTTAAAGTTCATTACACTGTTTGGCTGTGTTCCCTTCATCTTTAGTGCAGACCATTAAAAGTAATAAGATTCCAGATTAATCGTTTTACTGGGCATTTTGATTTAAAAGGTGCAAACTTTGAATACAATTTATTAGTAGACCAAACTTTGGACTCAATTGCTGCTGTTTGTTTTATTAACACGTATCATGAGATGTCACGGTTGCTCCTATCCTTGGAGTTCAGTGTCCGTTATGACTGTTATTGTGTTAAAACGTATAGTGATGGGCTGTGTGTTGCTTCCCAGAAGGAGTGGCTCTTATGAACTATGGCTTCAGCCTGCTCTGTGTAATCAGCGTCTTCTCATTCCCACAGTTAAAAAAGTTTTTTCATTAGCACACATTATGTTGAAAGACTTTCCCTAGAGAGACTTTTCCCAATCATGCATGTTTCTACCTTCAATACTTGTCATTGTGATGAGGTTCAAAGGCAAATTCCACAGCTAAGGGTTATGCTATGGGTTTGGTATTTCTTGGTTTTGGTATTGGTTGGCATTTTCAACATGTCTCAAGAAACAGCCGAGTCCGCTGCTGAGAGCAAATCAGCACATAGCCTTACAGTTACAATTCATTCAAGTTGTTAGCACATGACCTACTGGAGTGGCTTGATTCACAAAGACTCATTCAGAGAGACTTATGACATCCATACACTATTATTGTATGTATAATATGGCAATTAGAAATGTGAAGAACGGCATGAGCTGAATTCTGAAGAATGTCCTGCCAAATAGATGTGAGATGCTAAGAACTTGTTGCTATTAATAACCTTAAAGCATTTGCTTTGGAGTGTTTGTTGTTTTATGACTTTGTTACTACACTTTGACTCTCCCTGAAAAAGGTAAATAGAATGCAATTATTATTTATTTGACCTTTTTTTGTCATTTTCTTTTTTTTTACTAATACTTTTGTGGAAGGAAAGGTTCTCACAGGTCCAACTCAGTGTCTGGTTAAGATTTATTCCCTGTGCAGTGGAGACAGAAATTCACAAGAAGCTGTTGAATTCTCTTTGACCAGAATGAGTTCTGGCCAGGCTTTAATAAATAAGGTTACAGAACATTTAACTCACAAGATTTGCATAGACTCCAAATGGTCTGCTCCAACTGCTCAAAAGTGCTTTGATTAGTTAAGGTGTGAATCTCTGTTGGAGCCAACCTGTGTTGTATACAAAAGGTCTCACTTTCATCTTCTTGTGTTTTCATAAGTGAAAGTCCATCAAATTCAAGTCTGAGGAACAGCAGTGGCTGATGATGAAGCTATTGAAGTGAAGTTGTTATCTCAATGTTGCAACTGGATTATCATTTGTTCTGTGGAGGAAGGGTGGTGGTGGGTCATGATCACTGATGCAAAACTTATGAACTTAAGTAAACATCAATTCTCTCATGCACAGTTATGTATATCAGCTAAACTGTTGTAGTTTCTGTTTGGTTGCATCATTGAAAGTATTTGCTCAGCACCAGTAAACATGCTTTAGACCCTTAAGTTCCTTTTTGTTGTTGTACTGTACATTTACAGTAAAGTAATACTTTCAGTTTGTCAGTGCAGTTCAAAGCCTTCCCAGAAGGTTCACTTTACTTTGATAACAGAGCAGACATGAAAGTACTGTTGGACCACATTCAGTGTTATCATTTGGCTCACCTTCAACCTTAATTTCACATCAAACCTGCTTGTCCATAACAGGTAACACATGGCTACAATCGGAGAGACTTAGTATTGGCTTTAGAGGTTATGTGACATATTTCTAGTGCAGGGAGTTGGTCCTAATGCTAAACATGTTTATGTATTGAAGGCAAATGGCTGCAGGAAGTGGAGAAAAAATCCTGTCGATGGAGTGCAGTTTAATCCAACAAAACAGAATAAACAGACAATATGGACTTACAATTTTTTGGATGAATTGATAACATTAATCCTCACTGACCATTAGTCCTGTTTAAACATATTTAAATGTTCAATATATACTTTAAGTCTTAACTTAAACTGTACTGTTTACTCAAAGTCCTTAGCCTTAAAGGTCCCATGGCATACAAATTTCACTTTATAAGGTTTTTTAGGTTTTTTAACATTAATACACATCCCTCCAGCCTGCCTTTGGTCTCTCAGTGGCTAGAAATGGGGATAGGTGTAAAGCGGGCACTGGGTATCCTGCTCTGCCTTTGAGCAAATGAAAGCTCAGATGGGCCAATCTGGAATCTTGCCCCTTATGAGGTCATAAGAGGTAATTCTGCACCAAGGCTGAATTATGGAAAAGAGACTTCAGATACGGTATTAGGGGACCACTAAGGTCTTTATAAAAGCATCCAGAGAGCACCATGTCATGGGACCTTTAAGACAGTCTGGTGGGGCTCTACAAGTGTTTAGGCTAAGTTGGTCTTTATGTAATAGTTCAGGAAGATATTTTAATGGACCCATTAGGAAAGCCCACATGTAATCTGCTGGATCTCAAGCACTAAACAATAGTGTTTAGGGGTGTAACCAGGTCATACTTTTACTGAGGTCAACAGACTTGGGGGAGGGTGGAATGATGCTGCGTTGGTGAGTTAGGCTACAACCAAATTACTACATTTTTATTTTGAAACAGTGTTTTAAAACAGAAACATGACTGTTTTAGCACCTTCTCTATTTTAGGAACTCTGAAACACTGGCGATATTTGGACGCAAAGCATAAACGTAACATAACATATGTGTTTTAAAAAGAAAATGTTTAAGTGTGGTCGTGTTTAGTATGAGTTTTTTTCTTACTTTTTTTACTTGGTGGTTTAATTGAGGAAGCCTTACAAAAGGTGTGAATTCTGGACATATGCCACAAAATAAGAAGTTAATTAAAAAAAATACTTGAGTTCTGAGTTTGTGTGTCTAGGGTTTATTTACCAAGTGATAATACATGCTGGCTTTATGCCCAGGCTAGGAAAAGTTGAAATCAGAGTAAACCAGACATAAAGTGAGGTGTGCAATTCCTGGCCATTGCTGCAGTGGCCACATTGATGAGTCTGGAATTAAGTTTACAGACTATCAAGACCTTTTTTGTTCATGAGGGCGTTAGAGATTTTGAGTCATTTGCAAACTAGATAGTGTTGAAGCTTAAACGATGAATGCTGCTTCTCATGTTCACAAATTGTTTAGTCTTATCAGCCATCTTATCAATTAAACATTTTAATATTTTTTTTACAGTTATATACATGCATGATCTGACAAAGTAGTTTTTGCCTCTCGTGAGTATTAATAACATGAACAGTAAGGCAGACAAACATACTGTATATGTATATTCATGTAAAATAATTTTTTTTCAATAAAATGTGTGGGTGGGACACAAAAGCCTACACTCACATGACACACACACGTAGACTTTATTTAAATGCTAAGTCTCTTTCTCGCAGCTAGGTTTATAGGGAAACCAGCTGGGGTGGCAGCCCCTCAGCTTCCATGTGAGTCCAGCAGGGTCAGTATGCAAGGACCTGCTGATAAGGTGGTGATGAACTGTGAAAATTCTCTGAATAGGAATTTGGTAATTCTACATAAACTACTCATAGTGGCTGGTAGTCTGCTAGGTTTCCTTCCAAGTTTTAGCTTTGACGCAAACATGTTAAACAATAACAAGTTTTTATTCGGAATTTTAAATTTTTTTACTGCAAGCGAGGAAAGCCACCTTCTAGAAGCTGTGATGGTCTACTCAACAACAGACAGATGATTTGGAACTAGGCCAATAGTGGAAATACAACTTTAGTTTTTCTTGATAGTACCACTAGAGAAAAGGCCATAGCGTTTTTAAAATCCACAGGTTTTATCTCTGTGGAAGCATAAATATCCACAAATCAAGTGTCTGTGACATGTGGCATTTCAGTGACTCATGGTCAACCACAGCATTAGTGAAAGAACAAAATTGCAAAACTGACTGCAAAACAAAGGTCATCAAAAGTATTTGCAATCATGCTCTAGGGACAGTCTTTCCAAAATCTATGAAGGTTATGGTCAGCAGTTGTTAAGATATCTGTCTTTGGACCAAGACCCCACACATTTCTTAAATCATTAAAACTGGTTGGCCAACTGGTGTTGCTAGTAAAACGGAATGTACCTTAATATGACTTTGATGGGTTCAGGAACAGATGGTTGGACGGCAGTGTACTGAGACAACCCCATTTAGAGTAACAAGCAAACGTTGTACAACATAACTAGAGGATTTAATGAATAGCCTCTTTCTGTGCTCGGTGTTATTCACATCAATGTATTTGCCTCGACATCAAAGCGCTAGCAGTATGTGTATTTGTGTATTCACCTGCTACTTGTGTTTTCAAATAGGGAGTGGTGTAAGAGTAGCGGTGGTAAGTACTGAGATAAGAAGGTTTCTCTGTTCCTGTTTTTCATGCGGTATTTCATGTAGCATGCTGGGAGGGTTACTATATTGATTGTTCGAAGCATAAAAGAACGACATAGAAAGACCATGCTCTCCATTCCTCAATCTAAGGTGACAGCTTTATTGTCCTTGGCTACTCAGCAAAACTTTTGTCTCTGAACAAGTAGAAGGGACCCCAAAAGAGGAGGGGGCTTGTGCTCCCCTGAAATAATGGGGCTCGTTGCTGTGGTCAACTCTTTCATACTGTAGTGGTTTTTAACTTAAACGCAAAGCTGACACAATTAGGCCAACGTGTGATTTCCTCTGATGTGTTGTCAAAAGAAAAACTAATCCCCCCCCCCCCCCTTCCTTCTTCTCTTACTCCCTGTGCTTTCCAATCCCTCAGAAGATTCCTGCTGTGGATCAGGTTATCCTTGTCCAGAGGCAATGATATCAGTGTTGAGCTAATTTTCTATCATGGTGTGTAATAATAAAACAGGACAGTAAAGGTTTGTGTCTGTTCTGCATTTCAAGGGCCACAAAAGACACAGTGCTGAGGAATGTACTGTATGTAGCTCAGTCCATTAAGGTCGCAGTCCTGCGCAACAAGTGGGTATCCAGCACTCTGCATCACATGACGGTTCTCCGTGAGTGCCCGTTGTCATTGGCAACCCTTTACAATGGAGCTGTGCAGTGGTGTCCCCTAATACCATTCATGTGTGCAGCCAATGCTGTTGTCTGACGCGCAGACAGCAGCTTCCCTCCGCGACCCCCCAAGGATGTTTTTGTTCTTTTCTTTTTTTTGTATGAACACACTGCACACTCCAAATTCCAAAAATCTAAACGTGTTTGCTATTGCAAAAATATTTGCCCTTTTTCATTAGTTAAAAGCCATATCAAAAGAAAAAACATGTCTGCTTACATTTAAAAAAAAAGCATATCATCCAGCAGAAAGTATTATTTTAGTATATATGTAGTCAGTGTTTTTTCTTTTCAAAATTGTATTTATATGTCTGAATATATAATGTTCATATTTAAACTGAGATGTGTACTTTATGTCTCAACAGGAAATTGTTTTGGTAGAGGGAAGTCGTGTGTTTGAGTCATGGAAAACCCCTCCACCTCCTGTCTACATGGAGTATTTTTTCTTCAATGTGACCAATGTGGATGCCTTCCTTCAAGGGGCCAAGCCAGAGGTCACGCAGGTTGGACCTTACACGTACAGGTAGGCTACAAGACCACATGAATGCAAAGGCGGCCACAAAGACCTGTTGTCAAATATTGGATGTTTTTTTACATTATGTGTAAGAGGGGATCTTTGCTTGACACAGGTACTACTGCACTTCAATCACATTTACTCTGTGTTGACCGTTAAGCAATCAAAAAGGTTCAAAGGAAATCCTTAAAAAGATTAAATGTAGAAGAAAATAGTTTTTTAAATATAATTTCAAGCGTGATACAACACATAAAATCTATGTAAACCAGAATGTCTTGCTGTTTATATTTGAGTTTTTTGACTTTGTAAGATCATTTACTGTATTTCCTTATTTCTCTTCAAATTAGGACTCTGTCAAACACATTACACAGCACAACATGCTTTAAGTTTTATAGAGTTTTAGTGTTATTTGACTTTTTTCTATTTGCAATGCTATTGAAATGTGCCTGTTATTTGCTCAGCACATGTGAAAACTGCAAAAGTGACATTAGCTCCTGCTTCTCTGCTTCCTGTCTTGTGTTCTATAATGTCACTCTTTTTTTAGTTGCTTATAAAAAGTGTAAAAAGTAGATTTTACTAGCTATTTGTAAAATTACCCTAAAGATCAGACAGTGATTTATACATAATTTTGTTTCATAGCCTGTTGGGTCTGTCCTGTGAGTCCTGATAAGAAACGTTCCCATGGATTAGTCATTTTGAATCACTTCTAATGCACCCACTGAAACTCTTAGATAAATATCAAGGTTCACTGCTCATCCCCAAAGAGGCCGCAGTGCATGTTAAGATAATCTACCCCTGCCACCTAACCTATATCTTACATCTATATCCACAGATTGCTAGTTGTTTAACCTGCTACAGACCATCGTCCCAGCTCGGTCGTATTAGCACATTTATCAGATGTGTTGAGCCTCAACAGAGTTCCTCAACGTCGGCTCCGGTGTTATACCACTACTGGTTTCCAAACTAACTGGTTAGTTGCTTATTTGAGGAAATACCCGATGATAGTTTTCACGTTTCTTTCCTCGCATCTACGATCATATTGACTACGTTTACTCCATCGCAGCCAGCTACTAAGCTACATATTGTGAGTGATACATATTTGTTAACAATAATGCTAACTCATAGTCAAATATTGTCGAAATACACAATTGCTACCACGAGTCACAGAAAAATGGTAATATACAACGCAGGTTAAATGCATGGGCTTAATGATTTACAGTCATTGTCTCTCCATATGTGTAGCCAATATGGTATAAGATATAGTAATATATACTTTACCTCTGAGTTACTGTTAAAAAATATGTTTCAGTCACAATGTGTAGCTTAGTAGGTGGCTGTGATGAAGTAGTAGTCAATATGATCTTAGATGGGAGGCAAGAAACGTGAACACTATGATTGGGAATTATCTCACCTAAGCCCAGGTAACCAGTTATTTTAGATTAGCCCGAAACAAAATGTTACCTAGTTGCTGACGTAGTTGATAAATAGGTGGCTGGAAACTACATCATATAGAGCTTTGATAGCTCACTGCGTAGAGCTGCGGTCCTGGGTGTTAACTACATATATTTAGCACCAGCTCGACTTGAATAATTATTTTGTTTTTAGATCTTTTTTTTTTTGTAGGTGGCTGTGATTTGGCACTTAAATTGTAACAGGAACAATTCTAGAAGTTGTAATAAAAAAAAAAACGGTTAATGGGTTAGATTGTCTTATGTTTTGTTGTGTTTGCCCAGGGAGTACAGGTATAAGGACAATGTGAGCATGGTGGACAATAACAGGATGGTGTCTGCATACAACATCAAAAGCTTTGTGTTCCTGAGAGAGAAGTCTGTGGGTGACCCAGCTGTGGATAGCATCACCACTGTCAACATCCCTGCTTGGGTGAGTCATAGACTCTAGGTCTTAGACAAGTAGAGGAAAGTGGAAATCCAAGTGGGAGAAAGTGGATTGCGTGTTTTGTAACTTTCTTTTGCACTTTGTTTAATGTTTCCTCAATCCCACCTCATGCCCACCACCAACCTCTACCTCATCCTGCTTTTTTTCCATCCACTCTGCCCCACTCCCACTTCCCTAGGCTGTAATGAACAAGGTGAAAGGGAGTTTCTTTAAGACCTCCATGGTGTCCATCTGGATGAACTCTTACAGGAGCGGTCTCTTCACTACCCGCACTGTGGATGAACTGCTGTGGGGATACGAAGATCCCTTGCTGGCCCGCGTCGCCAGCACCAATCCTGATGTGGAGAAGGTCTTTGGCCTCATGTACAAGGCATGTACAACCCTACAAATAATAAAAACTGATGAGCCTCAGCTGGATCTGTTCATTAGTTTTGTTGGTCCATATAATAATTTCTACAGCAGGCAATTTCCACGATAAGAAATTTGAGTGTATTTGAAAACATAAACACATTTTAATGACATAAAACTTTGGATCTTTTTAGAAAAATGGAACTGATAACGGGGAATTCATCTACCACACTGGGGTGGAGAACTACATGGATTACGGCCGCGTTGAAACATGGAAAGGCCAAAGGTAGCACTGTTGCAGTTTCATGCAAACATGCACTCCCTCTCTGTCCTCATCTACTGTAATGGAACTTCATTGGGTAACCTTTGGATTTAAAAGGTTTCTCAAATCTAGTGCTGTTTGTCAACAGTAAGGGAGCGCTGGCTGGCTATATCTGTCTGTCTGTCTGTTTGTTTGCCTGTCTGTCTGGGCTGTTGCCCACAGTACAGGACTCCCTAGTACTTTTAGTGACCTTCTTTTATTCCGTTGTATTGCCTTAGTATGATAAAGTTTCACATTCAATCATGGTCCAAAGAGATACTCTCTATATAAACATTATACTTTTTTTTTTTAAATGCATACATTTTCTCTTGATGCAGTTTTAAAAATATATTAAATGTTTGTGACCATATGTTGTTTTTCAGTCAGCTGACCTTCTGGACATCGAACCAAAGCAACAGCATCAATGGATCAGATGGAAGTGCTTTCCACCCCCTGCTGAACAAGAATGAGCGTATTTATGTCTTCACTCCAGACCTCTGCAGGTACAGTTCAGCATCACAGGGGCGTCATTTTAAAATATGTAAATCACCACGCTTATCCTCACGTAATCGTACTACCACTATGGATGGCAATATCGACCTGTCGGTACGTTGCATGGTCCACCTGAAAAAGCATAGTGGCAGTTAAGTATGGCCTCATAGATCCACTAGCACAGCTATAGATTCTTATGGCCAGATGTATGTACATTTGCAATGTAACATTATCAGCACCATGGCCAACCATTAGCCAAAAATGTGCACGCTGTGATACATCAGTTTACGTCGTATTTATCAAACCTGCAGTTCATCGGGTAATCAGTGCCTTTCTCAGTCCACTATACAGTAAATTGCGTGCATCTTTCTATCATAGATCAGCCACCAAATAAGTCAAAACAGCAAAAACAAAGGTTTTGCAAAAACAAAGTTGATCTGCTTGTTTATGTGGTAACAGTTTGATGCGTGGTATTTTGGCATTAGTGGTAGCAAAGCGTTCAGTACTGGTGCTAGGATACTTCAGACCGTGATGTTCTCATTGCTGATGCTATGACTGTTTGAAAATATCCTGATGCCAATATTTGTAATGTAGCGAGGAGTTTAACAACCCATTCCATTCCTGGAATGGAATGTGATCGTTTAGTCAGAGATTCAATGTCATCTTTGATTTCTTCCCGTAACTGTAATATTGCATGGCTGCTTAATCTCTAACCCTTAATGATTTTGTGTTCACTCAACTGAAAAAGTGTGGTCCTTGTGGCATAAATCTTTTCAGCTCGTCTCCTTGGCCTATGTCTTTGTCTTGCTTGGATTACTGCTGCCATTTCCCCAGGAGGCAAATGCGAGGAAACGCGCCTGCGACTTGTTTACACCTGCTTTTTTTAACAGACGGACAATTTAAAATAGAGGCGCGCTTTTACGTGCGTTTTTTGTAAATACCACGGAATACATAATTAGGCGCACTTCGCGCTTCCCGTCCCGTCTCTTTATGGGAAACTCCCACTTTCCCCTCCCATGAATGCATATGCATGACACAGCAGAACGCAATATGCCATTTTCATCTCCCACGACAGGCAGTCTGCGCTTTTACCTCAGTGCGGCCTGTTTGTACATAACTTGCCTTGCTTTAAAGCACACGTTGCGAAACAAATAGTGAAGTGGGCGCAAAAAGCGTTAATACATTTGGCCATTAGTCTCGTTGTCAGTTAGATATTAGGGAACTATTCATCTGACTCAAGAACAACGATGAATTTATATTAGAAATTATATCCCAAATGTCCCAATGGACTCTAGTGTCTCACATGTGATATTTTACCTGTGTGTGGTGATGATACAAAGTCTACTTCTGGTGCATTACATGGCTTGAAAATGTTGGACTCAACTCCAAAGGAAACATCTGTTTTCTTACCAAGGCTTTAGTGCCTACAGCATACTGTGCATGCTCTTTGAAAGAATAATATGGCATTTCCAGGAAACATTTTGCGGAAAAGCTTACATAAAGAGTAATGTTGGTCTGGAGTGTAATGGATGGTGGGTGTGTGAGGAAGGGAAAGGAAGATTATGGGAGTGAGAATATACAAAAGAGAGAGAGCATTTTATGGTTGTTGACAAGTATTGAATTTGTGTGATCATATATTCTCAGCCAAATAAACGTTTCTGTTCTTGACCACCTGGAACAAACTAGTTCAATGATGTTTTCCATTAGGTGTTTTTGTCTTCCCAGACATATTCACTACTAATGTTTTTAAGGATATTCAGATTTCTGGAGAATTTCAGCATCAGGATATTAAAGAAATCTTGAAGATTGTCAAAACTAATTGGTTGTTCCTCAGAGATTTTACAAATGCTACGCCTTAATGCTGTCTTCACTGATAAAAATGTGTCCGACTTCTTACATTTGCTATTGCTAATAAGGAGAGCTTCTAATTTAGAAAGTAACCTTGACCTAAAAAACGAAGGCACTGCACATCTGACATATCCTCTCCTGCATTGTTTGAGCGCGGAAAGAATCTGTTGGTTGTGCCTTTGACACTGATTGGACATGTGTCAAGAACCCTACTCCCAGTCTTTTAAACTCTCACCTACTTATTTATTGCCTGATGGCTTTATCATGGCTGTCTGTGTCATTGTGACTAAAAGGAAGGCTCCCTCCCTGTTTCCTGTACCTTACCATAATTTAAAGAGGATATGTTCCATTAAGTTACATGTGTTAACCTTTCACACAGTTTGGTTCAAGTGTTTTCAGCCTTACACTCCTTACTGATCTGGGGGACAGAAAAAGTGCTAGAATTCCCATCTGTGACCTGACAGGGTAGTCACCCTTTGGTCCAGTAATGAACAGCTGAGCCACAAAAACCTCAAGATTTTGACAAATTGCAGACTTGCCTTTACCATATGTTAATCTTTGCTTTAGCTATGGTTCTTCATTTGAAAAAAACTTTTTTAATAATGATTGTCTGTCATAAACAACCAACATGTTTTTCAGATATTCGCAAAACAAAAAAGAAGCAAACAGAAACAAAAGACAGATTCAACCCAACATTGGACCCTTGATATGCAAAAACAAAAAATATCAAATTAAACTGAAGCATGACTCAGGTTAGAAACACTCGTGGCCCTGGGTGCCTCAGATCATGACAAAAACAAAGACTGCTGTGCCCCTACTAAAATACACACTTAAGTGAAAGTTGTAACATGCAGATTGAGGTATTGTAGATGCTACCCCCTGAATCTTTCCTCTTTTGTTTGTAATGCAATCTTATATCATCTCATTACATTTTGGTCCCCACACATTGAAGGGATATTTAGATACAAAAGAACCATATCTGGGCTTAGTTTAACTGACGTCAATTCAAACTGCAACAGTCTCTTATGCCCAACAGTACAAGGCAGAGGCTTTCACAGTCCTGTTCTAGTGAGGAAAAACACATGTGGCTTCTCTTACGGAGGTCAAGGGAAAGGTCTTTACAGTATTGTTGCACAATTGGTGGGCTGAGTAGAAAGGGGCAGCATCCTCCCAGCCAGTTGGCAGACACTGTATAGAGTGCTTTGTTCTAAGAGAGAATCTTTGGGATTCCCTAGAAAAATGCACAGTGACGTAATTCTATTAGAAGCTGTAAAAACACAACAAACATTCAAATTAATAATTTAAGATAAACTCTTTCTCCACTCCCGGTAGAAAAAGAAGGCCAACACCACACTACAACATTACGTTCACCACATGTTTAGAAAGAAAGAGGTACTCCTAACATGATTTCAATACAATAGTAAAGTGAACATAAAACTGTTGGCTTCTCTCTTGAAATTGAAAGTTGTGAAAGTTGTGTATCATCTTCAATACGCCAAAATGGTCCAGCCTTGAGTTGGAAGCTCTAGCTTCATACCTTAAGGCAGCTGTCAGACATTTGGGAGTTACCTTTGATTGCAATACGAAATTTGACAAGCAAATCAGCAATGTTGTTTGATTGAGCTTTTTCCAGCATTGTCTCCTGGCTAAAGTTAAGCCTTTCCTTGATCATGATCTAGAAAAAGCGATTTGTGCTTTGTTTAGTTCAAGGTTGGATTACTGTAATGCTCTTTATGTTGGTCAAACCTCCATCTCACATCTTGTGCAAAATGCTGCTGCTAGACGTGCACACATCACTCCCCGTTTTAGAATTGTTTTCAAGGCCTTAAATGTCCTGGCCCTGGAGTATTTGTCAGAGATTTTAACGCTGCGTGAGCACAACCCTTCCTTGCGGACTCCAAATCAACTGGTCTTTGATGTCCCAAGGTCCAGGTCTAAAGGTGGGGTAATCAGGCTTTTTTGGTTGCTGCCCTGAGACTCTGGAACAAGTCACCCCCTGATATTCACACTATTACACATGTAGCTCTTTTTAACTCAAAACTTATTTGTAGTGCTGTCAGTCAAACGCGTTGTTAAAGGCGTTAACGCAAACTCATTTTAACAGCGTCATTTTTTTAATCACAAGATTAATGTTCTTTTTGGTCTAGCAAACTTTGTATTTTTTTTCTAATGCTGTTGCAACAACTAGTAACGTTAGAAAAACTACAACACAACAGATCTAGCTAGACCAGAAACAAAACAACAGGCACATCGCACACGCTTATTTGGGCTTGCGAGCCTGCCCAAGAGTAGTAACGTTATGTTTTGAGTGGATGGCGATTAAGAGATGCCTAAATGGATGGAAATAAGATTCTGAATTCTCCTCCCCCTTGTCAAAGTATTGTTTTCACTCTTTTACGGATGAACAGTGTTACATTGTGTAAAGGATTATTTGCTCCAAGTGAGAATATTAGTGTGAAATTGAGCACAACAGTAGGCTATATGCCAATTATGTTTTCTATTAAAAAAAACATTTACACAAAGCAAGCAGATCCACTTTTCCATGTTGATAAGAGCATTCAAATGAGAAAAAGTAATGGAACAAAAAGAAATCAAGGGGCATTTAGAATAATAATAATAATAGATAAAAATGTGTGATTAATTGCGAGTTAACAATGCCATTGATGCAATATTTTAATCGATTGACAGCACTACTTTTAATACCTAGTGGTGGTGTAACAATTTCCCTCTGCTGTTTCTATGTAACCTTTTCTGATTTTACTGTGTTTTATTTTTCATTGATGATATGGTGTTATGCTCTTTTATTCTTGGTTTCTGATGTGAAATCATTTTGGATACCCGCTGACTACTGTAAAGTGCTAAATTAAAAATTGTTGATTGATTGATAATTGGGGTTCAGGTCATGTTGGCTTGTCAACAGATGTCTCAGCTCCCAATAGGCAGGTTAAATCAAGTAATGGAATGGTTGACAACAAGCCATGTGGAGCAGCAGCCAACGCCAGTAGAATGTGCACTTATTTATTTTGATTGATTTATTTTGTGCAGCAAACAGACTTTGGTGAAATGTAATGACTTTTTAATGGCATTCGTTGACTTACAAAACAGAACTCAGCTAAGCGAGTGTCTTTGTGCCTACTTGGAAATGGTTTTAATACTAAGGAATCAGACATGCAGAAATATTATTACAGTAGTTCTATAGAGCGTTATCGCTCCTGTGCCCACTTATGTACCAGCCCCTGTAAAGAAATCACTGGAATATTCCCTTTGTATATATTTTATGCATAGAGTTTCTAACAGTTGCACATTGGAAAAAGTTTAATAATAGTTTTTAATCATAAAATTGACTAATACAGTTTTTCTTCAGTCTTGTGAGAATGCTTATGTTCAGGCTGTAAAATGTTGTTAAAACAAATTGTGCACATAAAAATATTAAACAGGGTGGTAAACAGTGATGAAGAGAAAGAAGAAATGATAAATAAGAAAACAGATTTTATTTCATTATGTCCTGTTCTTGCTTTGCTCTCCAGGTCTATCCACATGGAATTTGAGAAGGATGTAGAGGTGAAAGGAATCCCAGCCTACCGTTTCACACCGCCACGCTCTGTTTTTGCCAGCAAAGAGGAGAACCCAGCCAATGAGGGTTTCTGCGTCACCCCAAAAGAGTGCCTGGGAACTGGCCTTCTTAAAGTCAGTCCTTGTCGAAAAGGTAAATGTCAGCTTGTGCAGCGTATTTTTTACACCCATGCTTTGCACTTTCACAAGCCTCTTTCAAATTACTACATTCTGCTCTCCAAACACACAACAGCCTACACAAAGCCTCTGCGCTTACACGGGGACCTGGGTATTTCTAGTGAACACATATATTTACTTTGAAGGCTGAGGTCTTTGCTTTCTACACAGCAACACATCCTTTTTTATTCTAATATCAGTCAAGCCCTCCTTTACTTTCTTTCCTATTATAACCAGCATTAATACCCTTTAAATAACCCATGTGACACAGCTCTGCAGCCCTCTCCATAACTCATGCGCCATCTGACCATGATTGGCCCAGTAGCTGAGGGGGCGGTAAGCCCTATCACCTGATTCTGGCCTTGAATATGACCAAGCATTACCTTAGTGCCTGTGCTCACCGACCAATTTTTTCCCCCCTAAATTATTATCAGTCCCTGTGAACCAACAATATCAGAGTTTTAACATGTTAAATAATATATTTTGACTATGTTTAAGTTTTTAATACATTTGAAAACCTTTGAGGAATTTATTACTTTCTACACATTTTCGGATCAACATGCAGAGACTTGTAACGTGTTTCAAGGAGTTATTGACACATCAGAAGAGAACATTCTGTCTTCATTTTTTGTTTCAAAGTTATATTATTAGTGCGAGGAAATACATTTAAAAGCAGATTGATGTGATACAATACGTGCACACTGCTTATTGCAGAACAATGTGAATAATGTTGACAATGGAGAAAAACACATATAACCAGTTATTTGCGAAATGTTTTTTATGACATACTGAGATTACTGTAATGGAAACTAAGGGCTGCCGTCCACATAAATGTTACAATAAGTATACACATAAGCATAGTGTAGCATAGCATAGTGTAGCCAGCAAAAGTCATTTAATTTTTCTCAGTTGAGGAGGATTTAAAAGCGTGTGCATAGGGTTAAGGTCAAGACTTGAGGAATTAGCAGTTAAGTGGCACCAATATAAGTTTTCCAAATGCAAGTGTGTGTCTGTGTGTGTGTTTGTACTACAATGACCTTGTTAGTTGTCATGGAACTAGCTTCTCAGGTGACCAAGGGTGTCCAATGTTTTTATCAAATGTGTCTCCAAATGTGTTGCCAAACACAAGAGCAGGAAATCTGTCACCTCTGCCCCACTTCATCAGCCCCTTTCACTGGGCTAGCATCTGACTTTGTTGTTGCTGCTGAGACACAGACAGAATTACTTTGTCCAACATTTCACAGTTAGAACATGTGCAAGAATGTTTCACTTGACCACATTTTTATTTATCTTGACCAAGGCTATATTGGCCTGTTGACAACATGAGGAAGGAACTTACTGTAGTATCTGGATATCAGATATGGCACTTAAGTTGTCCGACAAGCGGGGTTGTGGTCCATTTGTGTAGCTATTGTTTATTTTCTTTAGAAGAGTGACCCTGAGCAACATGCTGCGTGTCCTGCAATGGAGGTCGGATTATATCTCATCACCTTCTCTTGAGGACTTTTCCCAAATGTTCTGCTGTTTTTAATGTTATGATTAAATCATATATTAAACAACAGGAAATGTTGTTTTCTATACTGCTTCGTTGATTACCCACTCAAGTTCACTCAATCCTAGTGTGGATTGCAAAGGCTTTTATGTAACACCATCTTGGTATTGTACACAGTTACATTATTTGAACAAGAAGAGCACATTATAGTAATATAATATACTTCTTCTCTACAGATTTCATTTGCAGAGGAGATGCATATTATTTGAAAAAATTCTCCTTTAACTAACTCCTATAAGATACACTTTTGAGGGCATCTTAATGTTGCTTCTGTGTGTTATGCAATGATGTGAATGTTGAGATAAAAATATTTTTTATAAATAAATGTGGCAGCTCAAGTGCCTCCTGGAAAAATTCTGTTTAAAGTCTCATTAAACCCTAATTACAGATAAGGCTTAATTGTAAAAGATGATAAAGCACATCACTTCTCATTTCAGTTGAAATATACTCCTCTTAATTAAGCGGTGAAAGAAGAACTCTTTTTCTGTGATTCATCTTTCATTTTACAGCGTAGATATGTACTGTACATAATTGTTGATTTGCTCTGGTAAATGTTGTCTTCCTTTATTGTTTTCCTCTAAAATGTCTTCTCTCTTCACATAGGTGCCCCAGTAGTTGCCTCCTTTCCTCATTTTTACCTGGGAGATGCTAAATATGTGTCTGCCATTGAAGGAATGTCTCCTCAAAGACAACATCACCAAACCTTCCTAGACCTTAACCCGGTAAGCCACCAGGCCACGGTTCAACAGCCTCAAATGCATTTTTTTACTCTGCAGTTGTGATGAACAATAATGTTGGGACTCTTTTTTGTTTGCACATTGCAGTCCTCTATGAAAGTATGTAAGAGCAACGTATTTGATTGAACTGTGAACCATGCTACGTGAAAGGAATGCCATGCTACATTAAGATGTACTGCTACACCACCTAGTGGCATAGTAGTAGTAAAGAAGGAAGTTCAGTCATTTTATTCTCCCAGATATACAGAACACAAACATGAACGTGTCATAAACATTATAAACAAGTAATACCTCTTTATGACATAAAGGTTCTTTTAGTAAGTGTCGTTTGGTTTTCTCATGACAAGTTATGGTTAGGGATAGGGTTCATGTGTTATGACTGTTATGTCACTCTTATGTAGATACCTTCAAGTAAAGTGTTACCAGAGTTTTTACTTCTGTTGCATATTTTTCTGTTTTCATGTCACTGTCGTTCTGGTGATATAATTATTAACAAAAAATGTATTTTATATTTTACTTGCAGACCACTGGAGTGATTGTTCGTGCAAACAAGAGAGCACAGATTAACATCTTGCTCAGCAGAATCTCAGGATTCCCGTAAGAATCTGCATCCAAACTCAAGCTAAAAAAGTTATTATTTCATAAAATAGATGTACTGTAGGTGTTTCTGTACTGTACATGATTACTTCACACTCTTTTCATTGTGTTTACAACAGGAAAACTAGAGGGCTGAATGAGACAATCTTTCCCGTCATGTTCCTCAATGAGGTAAGAAACATTAGAGAAATGCTGACGGTAGAAAACACATTTAGTTATTTGATCATCATAAAGTTCCCATGATATAAACAAAATCATTCATGTATTTAACTTTTTCTTGAAGAGTTCCAAAGTAAGAATGTGGTATTTCAACGCCTTTGTTTTATGTACAGAGAACAACATTTGAACAACACAAATCAGCCACTAGAAAGTGATTTATACAAGATGCTAAACCGGTCACTAGTTTTATACAAAGTTTCCTCTCCATAATGTGTCTTTCGCACGGTCTTTTAATACGCAGAGTGTGGTGATTGATGATGCGTCTGCAGCGAGAGTAAACAAGCTGCTGCTGATTGTCACTCTGGTGTCCAACTTCCCGCTCATTATTGTGGGACTGGGTGCCATACTGCTCGTAGTCCTCATCATCCTTCTGGTCCGGGCCCGCAAACAGAAGGTATGACACTTCTTACCTGATTTAGTTTTAACAGCTAACCTTGATTTCTACCAATAAGTAATTGGTGTTCATTTGTTATTTATATTTGCATAATTCATTCAGTTGCAACTTGCTTGACCAAACACTAATTGCACTGTGCATGTTTTTATCACTGTGTCTCTGTGCAGAAGGAAGTTAAGCCCACTGTGTTTACCAAGGCTCTCTATGCTGTAAGTCTTTATGGTTATTTTGCTGCTTTGTTTAACTTTTCTATGTTGTGTGTGCTTTATTTAAGCTTATGCCTTTTGTATGCAACTTTAATTTTATCTCTCAGTATGCAGTTAGATGACTTTCACTCTTCATGAAATAATTCTGCTGCTGTACTTTACATGTATCATCTGATTTTAACACATTAACATAATGTAGTAATTCTAAATGTCAACATTTGTAAAATGTAAAATTGTCACTGGTAATGTACAACAACACAAAAAGGATACCAATAATTTTTTGATTACAGGTTTAAGTGTAATTAAGATGAGATGAGTTGTAATATGTTTATTTCCCTCACAATCCAACTACAGACCTCCACTGAAGAGGACACTTCTTACTCTCCGGTCAGTGACAAGGAAAAGGAAGATCCTCAAAATGGAACCTACATTGGTCTGTCAGCTAAATGTGACCCATAAGCTTGACGAGGAGGATAATGTTTAGAAGGGCGCTTTGTAAATTGACAACCCTCAGAAATACATATGGGGATTTGGGTTTTCAGGAGAGAGATTATTGTCAATATCTCCTTTATGATTGGAAATCTTTGGTTTTTAGTTTCAAACATACTGTCCTGTGTGTATTCATTTTAGCCGTGCAGAGCAACCTGTAGTCCAGGTTTAGCACAATATATTCCTAGAAAAAGTTTGACATTTATTCAAAAAAATTGTGTCGAGGGCTACATTTTGCTGTTTGGTTAAATCAGTTGCTGATAGCTTTAGTTGTCAAATAAGTAGAAATGTAAGGCCTACTTTGTGGTGATCCGAAACAAACAAACAAACCCACCCTTTAACCCTCAAGTGTGGGATCAATTTGATTTTAGGGCTGTGGCCTCACCTTATTTTCTGTTACCTAGATTGTGCCTTCAGATTTTAGTGACTGGTTGCTATGTTACAGGGCATAGAGGGTAATTTGGGACCAGGGTAATGAAGTCCATACATCATGAGTTTTTTAGATACCATACGTCACTCTCAGGGGTCCTCTGCTTAGATACAATCAAACACTATTAAAGAATAGGAGAGAAGCAAAACATACTGCAAGTCTTCTCTCTGTGCAGTAATTTTATCAGTTCAGTATTACTATGTGTCATTTTCATTTCCTCCTAAACTAAATGTTACAAAACACTGACATTGCTCATTAGTGCTTTCTATTCATGCACTGTATTTAGAGGGATATCTGTAAACATTGTTAGCAACGCACCTGAGAAACCTTCAGAGTATAATTTTGTATTTATACAGTGTAAGGTGTGTTGGAACTGTTTACATTCCTCTCATTGTATGATTGGAATAAACCTTAGACAAAACGCTGTATATTTTGGACATTTTAATTTTTGTTTAAAAATAAATCATTTTCGTTTGTTGTAAATGTAAAAATGTTTGAATGAGGATTATGCTAAGTCAAAGCTTCACATATGTCTTCTAGTAGTATAATGATCAACACCTTTATCAGCCATATAAAGGCCTGATTATGACAGGATTTTTCGGTTGAAATTATGATTCATATGATACAGAATATGTGTGATACATTCTCTTACCCTACATAACTGCTCACTTAACCATTTAAACAATAGAATTCAGCTCATTATCATTGCAAACTGTGTTTTTTTATGCTTCTGTGCTTTTATTGAAGGCCCCACTTAGTATTGTTGGTGCTGAATATGACACCAAACAATTTTTTTCTTTAATGCTTGTGAAAGATTTAATGTCAAATTTCAAGCCATTGCAAAACTAACGAAGGTTTAATATGAAGAAACACTTTAGTTGTGCCTTTAAAAGAATCAGTGTTACGGAATTTATTTTTGCCTTTTATAGTTTTCACGTATTTTGTGAAAAGAACGTCCCGTCAAACCAACACATGTACTCTTGCGAACTATACATCGTTTTCTTCCAGATACCAAACAAAACTAAGCATGAAACTGCTGTGAGTTTTTATAGTTGGCGGCAGAGTCAAACTGCACTTTGAAAACACTTTGCTTGAATAATAGAGTGTTGTGCTGAGCCACAGCTCTCTCACTCGAGGCTGGTGAAAACAGTTGATTACAGGTGCCATTTAATGTAATATGAAAAAGCTGCACAGTTACTACGTTTGAACTGCGTTGAGCCCGGCTTTTATTTCTGTGCTTATTCTTAGTTGTAACATTTAAGGATGACTGAGTTTCTTCATATCACCTCGTCATTACATGCACTGCAGTAATCAGCAATAAATATATCAGACGATAGCAGAGAAGCTGTTACAAGTTTCAATGGATTTCTGCTTCTTCATTTGATTTTACTATTCGAGTTTGATGTATACTTTAATCAGTTATGTACGATAAAAATGAAGAAAGTAGAAGAAATTCAGTGTGCATAATCACTTTCATAACAAGGGGAATAAATGGATAAAGCAAGCTTTTTACACAATATTAGTGTTGTGATTAAAAAGAATAAATTATTTTGTTGAGTTGGTAAAAACAAAACACAGAAAGCACCATACGGACTGTACAATAGGCTACTTTGTGCCATACTTTGATAACAGATTGTATTTTTTGAAATTATCGTTACTGCCATAACCACTTGTTCTTATTGTCAGCTTGTTTTGAAATGCTGACTGTTAATACTGTGTACACAAAAATAAAAGTAGTTTCAGTAAATGTGTCTGCCTTGAGCCTTTTTGACTGTTTGGTTCTCATTTTAGAGAAGTAAGAGCAAGAAGTCCATGAACTCCCCTACAACTGACTGATTTAATGTATCAAAATCAGAGAGAAAAGGCTGCATGGAGAAAAGCAACTCAACATGCGCAAAAGCATTGTATTGCAAGAAAAAGGAGACATTTACGCTCAATCCAAAAATGAGTAGGTAAAAGGAAATAGCAAGTGACAAAAAGCAGGCTGAGAATTGGACACAACAACCTAAACAGAACACATATTATGATGGGAAAGTATCCAACTGTTTTCGTGATCATTGAGAGGTACATTACCATTAACTATAGCGCATATAGGCCTTCTGTTCAGGAAACCTGTTAACAGAGATAAAGAAATTAAATGTTGCAAGATATTAAATGATTAGGGCTAACAGAAGCAGGTGTAAAGAACATAAAATTGTGTGGTGGGTAAGGCAGAAAAATGCTTGGTGAGCTTCCGAATGTACAGGCTCACGAAGGGAAATCTGACATATTCGATGTTACTCCACGATGTAAATCGAGAGCCGATTTGAGTCGCGCAAACTCAGATTTAAACGGTTTACGGCATAACGTGTCATACTGAAATTAGTGAAATCCATTAAGTAATAAACTGTTCTCATTACATAATAACAGAAGATGGAAATAATTTCGAAACAGTTTTAGCTATCTATGATTGTTTTTTGCTAAAGTTTGCTCAAAACGCCATTCAAGTGACAGCATTTCTTGTTTTTCATTGCTAACTTGTAGGCAGCAGTGAACAAACTCTAAGGTCCATTTTTATTCTGATAGTCTATCGGTTGCATGTTGTAGGCTACTTGTCGCAAACTGACGCATGCGCGACTCAATTCTGCACTCTACTTACATCGGGGAGTGACCATACGGTCTATGGGAGTGACAGTGGACACTGTAGGAGTTAACTAACTCCAGAAGATGGCAGTAGAACAACATTAAGTATGCAAGCTGCCATATAATCTGAAGAAGAAGAAGAAGGAGGAGGAGGCGAAGAAGAAAAAGAAGAAAGTCAACATGGCGTTCAGTTTTGGCGGCGCCGCGAGTAACCCAGCGGCAAGTAAGTACAGTTTAATTTAACTTGGGAGTGTTTTATTCAGGCTGGAAATATGTCACTCATAAAGTGTCATAATAGCGTTTAATTGGTGTGTATTTACTCACGTTACTAATACATCTACATGGTGAGGGCACTCCTCCTGGAATCATCTTGCTACGTTAACATTACCGGGCCAACGAAAAGCGTAACGCCAAATGCTTTCAGTCAACGTTAGCTAGCTACCTCTTTTGCCAGTTAATAGCTAACTCGTTTAAATGTTGAACTAGGATTCAACGAAACGTTCATTAGTGTATGTGTACCGTTAAGCTGTAGCTAGCTAGCGCTTGGCTAACGTTAGCTGTTTGGGCTAATGAATTCTCCTCACAAGTTAGTGTTTATAGCGCTCTTTGAAAAACACGAGCTCCATGTGGAATCGACTGTAGCTGCACGTTAACGTTTCACCCAACACTCATAGCAATCTCTGTTCATGTGAAGGCACGTCCGGGTTTTCATTCGGTTCATTTGGTGCCAAAACCACAGCATCAACCGCAGCATTTGGCTTTGGACCTGCAGCCACTACCACCGCCTCATCCGGATTCGGCAGTAAGTCCAGAGATCTGATTCCCACTGAAGGGGGCACCTCAATAACCCGCAGTAAACACAGCTGCGTTTTTGTTCAGTGTTATTGTAGAGATGCCACAACGGAACTGTCCCACCTGCGTGGGAGCAGTATATGTATGTAGATTTTGGTTTCACACGAGAACAAGCTTCAAGGGCGAGCGAGAATTCACTGGTTGTTTTTGACAAATGTCTGTCCCCGACTACGATAATGACTGGGTAAGGGTTAATATAAGACAAGAGGGTAACACTTTATAATAACCATCATTAATAAATGATAAATTAATATTTGTTAAAGATAAGTTTGTATTTATTTAACTGCTTATTATTTAACTGCTTATACAATGCGTATAACTTATTAATAATGCTTTACTTTGCTATTTTAACAGTTTATTGTTTCACACATCACACAATTTATGATTTATTAAAGTATTTAGTAATGATTACCAAACGATTTGAAACCTTTAAGAAATAATTTTTAAACTGTCAAACATTATTTGGAAGGCCATTATAAAGTTGTAATTGATGATTATAATACCTTGTTAATGGGTAATTAATACAATGTAATGCATCTATAAACATTATTTACAAAGCGTCTATCTGTGCACCAACAATCAATACTTAAAGATAAAAAATATTAAAATGGGCCAAATTATTGTTATAATTGAGTGCAAATTAAGTGCTTTATAAACCACTTAATAATCCTTAACTAATTATTATACGCATTAGTTGCAACTTTATAGTAGCCATCCAAACAATGATTACAAAACATTTATAAACCATTCACAAAGTATTAACTATTTTTCTAAAACAAATGATGACATTACTAATAATTAGTAAACATTATCAATCATCAGTTCATTCGTTGACAACAGTAAAATAACTTTGCTGAAGTTTAACTATCAATTTTCCCTTTATCAATGGTGGTTATAAAGAGTTACCAATAATATTCCTTAATTATCATTTCTCAGCACTTTTACATTTACAAAGGAAATATGTCCTCTCACATTGAATACATCCTATACATAGGAATGCCGTGCCCTGGCACCAACTCCATTTTTTTAATAAGCCAGGGCTACGTTTAGGATCAGGTTAAACGGGGAAACCAACACACAGTGGTATACAATAATAATACAGGACTTAGAGCACTGAGGATGTAGGGCTAGTATTATTTTCACAGTGTTTTAGTGTGGGTTAGTCTGTAATAAGTTAAGGTGGTGGAGTAGCAACAAAATGTTTAATCACCTTTTAGATAATTACACTCAATTGCGCATCGCCGCAAAGCTTAATCAATCTTACCCCTTTTTTCTACTAAGTTCAATGATATTGATGTAAGCCAAATAGTGTGAAAATCCGATCTGTTAACTTATCTTAAGTCATTGGTGTGGTTTGTCCCTTGTGTTTTTTATGGGACATTTGTTTGCAATTTGTACATACTAGAGTAGATTGTGTGGGCACCACAAGGAGTGAATGAAATCAAAGAGAAGATGACTTCTTCGTGGCTGATACTCCAATATATTCTTGGCCGTAATTGGTTTTTATGGTAAATCAGAAAGACTTAATTGAATACATAAGAGTCTCAGCTTTCCAGTCATATCAAATTTAGGCAATTTGGTTGGGCCTGCCGGCTGTCAAATTTTGCCAGGGTTTTCATCTGACGCCTTGTCTTGTGTCTGCTTTTTCGTTATAGCTCTTACCGCCCCTGGTTTTGGGGCAGCCACCACCACCGCTGCTGCTGCACCAGCCACAGGATTTAGTTTTGGCTCCACCAACACTGGTAAGATACACGTTATGTACAAATCAAAGTTTATTAGGCCTGCCTCTTTTAAGGTACTGGAAGTTTTTACAATGAAGAAGCAGATACGAGGCCTGACGTTTTGTCATTTAACTCCTCCATGTCATTCTTTCTTTTTCCGCTGCCTGCCTCCGCTGGCTGCAGGATTTGGGGGGCTGGGAGCTGGAAACACCACGGCTGGTGGGTTTAGTTTTGGGGGGATTGGTTTAAATGCCAACCCAGCAGCAGTCAGCTTTAATGTGGGGTGCTTTGGTACAGCAACCACCACTGGCACTGTTTTCAATTTTGGTAATAGCCTGGCTAGCACAGGTAGATGATCTTTGTGATTGATTAATCAGTACGGTCTTGTTTGTAAACACACATTTTCATCCATTTTCACATCTCTGTGGTGCAGTACTTTCTGTCTCACATGTTGCTTTGTCTCATAAAATGTCATGCATTGTTGTTGTCATTTGCATGAGGAAACAAAATGTTGAAGTATGCAGTCATCTTATTTGATACCTGTGTATATAAACAGTAAATGTTCACCCTTTCTGTAAGGCAAAAGAACTATGCTAGATGGAAATAAAATTCAGTCTTACTTTTGTATCTTAAAGCTAAGTCAGGATTTTACTCTTCTGCTATATGTCAAACAGCAATTTTAGTCTCATCTATCTCTCACCTTTTTTTTGTGTCACCTTCTTTATTCCATTTGGCATTATTTTCTTTGTTTCTCAGGCGCGTTTGGTGGATTTGGAGCAAATACAACAACTGCCACTGCACCAGGGTCCACCTTTAGCTTTGCTACTCCCTCTAACGCCACAGGTCAGAAGACTAACTGCATTCAATCGTAACAAGAAATATGGATGTTCCCTTCTTTTTGGTGCCATTTATGTGCAGGATGAAAATATGCATGCACAGTGCATACAGTATTTAGTTTTTAAAAGTTATCAAAGGCAGGTTTTATCAGCTGTACCTACATTAACATAATAATAACCAGTGTATAACCAATCTGCCTAACCAACGCAAGTGCTATTTTATGAGGCCAAATGCAGGGTGAGAAATGGTTTGTAGGGTTTTCAATTTTCTAAACCTTTCTTAGTTTTCTAAAGCTATATTGTTGCGCGCTCAGTTTTAAGTCAAAAAGCCAACAAATATCTGCCATAAGGTGTTTGTGATTCCACTGTGTACGCGTCCTTATTGTCAGTTATGCAGTGATTCCTCTGTAAAGATCCAAAGCATTAATGCAGATTTTTTTCCTTCTCGCTGTGTTGGCACATTCTTCTGTTTTAGGAGGCCTGTTTGGTAACACACAGAACAAAGGCTTTGGGTTCTCCTCTGGGCTTGGCGCTGGGACCACTGCTGGGACAACAGGATTTGGAACTGGATTAGGAACAACTGGCCTGGGTGGGTTTGGAGGCTTTAATATCCAGCCAACTCAGCAGCAGCCAGGTGAGACCCCAAATTTTTCTTTGCTTGTTTCTATGTGAAAATTAGAAGATCCTGCCCTAAACAAGGAAGTCATTGCAGAACATTAAAGCTCATATCCGTTATTTGTTTTTAAATAAGTAAATAACTAATTTGCACATCTGTTTTTTGGGTGATCATCAAAAAATAATCAAATATTATTGACAATGGTCCCAGGTAGGGCTGCACTTTTTTTTGCATTGGGCATCCACCTTTCAGTAAACCCCTGTCTGCTCATGTGCCAGTCAGTTGTTCCCTTCATCGCGCATCTTAGTTTGTAGATGTAGACAGTCACAGAGGACAGAGTAACGGGAGGAAGATTGGACGGATAGCACTCGGTTATATGTCAGTCGTAAGGTTTACCAGTAAACGCAACATTTTGTTCCGTCTATGTTGTGCTAGTTGGTGTTAATTAGCGTCTGTTAGCTGTTAGCTCCTCTAGGACGCACCGGTGCTAATGTCCTCGCATCCGCTGCAACGTTGTTTATATGGATATGGTTTAATGTTGCGTTACATGACCCATTTCTTCTATAAAGCCGTGCCTGTGTTGGATCTCTCCTCTGCTCTCTCTCCTCTTATTCTCCACGCAGCCCCGCCACACAGCGGCCGCCGGTCCACACTTCTGACATTTGTCCAGTTATAATTTTTTATTAACACAGCTGTCTGTTGTTAAGCATGAGAGGCAAACCTGTATTTGTAACAGTGTTTCCGCGGTTAACTCTGCTACCGCGGCCGCCACGGGCGAAGAACACAGAAGAAGTTATTGAATGCAACTAACTTCAGTTGGTAGAGTAATAGCATGTGAGACGGAGCCTGCTGGACCTGAAAGAGATGGCCAGAATATCATAGTTCATAAAAATGCAGTGCAGTGACGATACAGACATTTCAAACACACAACGTGTGTATCCGCCATTTGACCCGTGCTGGACACATTCATAATGATCAGCTGTCTCTCTGTGAGTAAGTCCATCGCACTGAAAAAACTTAAAATCAACAAGTAATTGTGATTATCATTTTGGCCATAATCGTGCAGCCCTAGTTGCATGTATGCCATTCAGCCTGTCCAAAATTATAGTGCCAGTGAAGTAAGTTTGCCACTGTACTGGGAACTGCAAATCATGTTTTTATTTTCTTATTTAAATATCAAGTCCAGCAGTATCATAGTTTCTTGTTGGATAGATTTTGCAGTTGTTTTATAATACATATTTTTTGCACAGCAGGCTCACACACAACCTTTACAACAACTCTACCAACTGTGCTGTACACCTCTATCACTGTAGGGGGTGACAACAAGCAGAAAGTTACAGATTTACATCATCATAAATCCGTGTGTGTGTGTGTGTGTGTGTGTGTGTGTGTGTGTGTGTGTGTGTGTGTGTGTGTGTGTGTGTGTGTGTGTGTGTGTGTGTGTGTGTGTGTGTGTGTGTGTGTGTGTGTGTGTGTGTGTGTGTGTGTGTGTGTGTGTGTGTGTGTGTGTGTGTGTGTGTGTGTGTGTGTGTGTGTGTCATTTAATCAGTAGGTTTCCCCCCCCTGAACAAAGACATGAAGCTATTTCAGAAAATGTAAAGAATAAGACAATCTAAGATGTCATTTTGCCTCCTTCCCTCTACCAGGAAGCTTGTTCGGCCAGCAACAGGCTCAGCCCAGCCAACTTTACCAGCAGGTCACTGCTCTGTCAGCTCCCACCTTGTTAGGAGATGAGCGTGACTCCATCTTAGCCAAATGGAACCAATTGCAAGCTTACTGGGGCACTGGCAAGGGTTACTACAGCAACAACAACCAACCGGTTGACTTCACCCAAGAGAACCCATTTTGCAGGTTCAAGGTAACGGATAATTGTTTATTAGAGTGGTTTAAAGTCTTAGTTTTCTTTGGAATTTCATTAAATGGAAGTCCTCTGTGTCTTGTATTTCTTAGGCGGTGGGCTATAGCTGCGTCCCAGTGAGTAAGGATGAAGATGGTTTCGTGGCCTTGCTTCTCAATAAAAAGGAAGCCGATGTGCGAGCTCAGCAGCAGCAGCTGGTGGAGTGCCTCCACAAAGTCCTGGGAAGCAACCAGACACTCACGGTCAATGTAGACTGTGTCAAAGCCTTGCCTAATGACCAGTATGTTTGTATAACATGTCATAAAGTAGTACTACTACTTTCTTAATCAGTAGGGGAACCTACTGTACTACTTACTTTCTTAAAAAAAAGAATCTGGGTTCTTGTGTGTTTTCTGTCTCTCAGGACAGAGGTGATCATTTACGTGGTGGAGCGTTCTCCCAATGGCACCTCTAAGCGGATCCCTGCCACCACACTCTTCAGTTATCTTGAGCAGGCCAACATCAAGATCCAGCTCACACAGATTGGAGTGGCAATGTCTGTCACACGCACAGAGCTCTCTCCAGCACAGCTCAAACAGCTGCTGCAAAATGCACCTGCAGGTAAATGCATGTACAGTTGTGTTCAGAATAATGGCACTTTTTAAAAAGTGAATAATGCTCAAAATCCTTAGAATAGCTTTTAATTCCCTAATATCAATGCATTGGGAACAGTGCATATTCAATTTTAAATCAAAACATCACCAAAATTGATAGTTTGTGTTAAAGAAAGTGAAGAAAAAGGAACAATAGGCTGTTGAAAAAAATGGCAGTATTTGCATTTTTCTTTACAAACTCAGTCATTTACTGTATAAATTGAAAAATGTCTCAAAGGTTTGCTTTACTTTGAATCACTGCACTAATATTTCACATCTGGGTTGCATGGAGTTGACCAACTTCTGGCACCTTTGAACAGGTATTCCAGCCCGGAACCATTGAACTACATTCCACATTTCCTCTGCATTACAGGGTTTTGTCTCAGAAACAGCATTAGGATGTCAACCCACAAGTTTTCTATGGGATTGAGGTCCAGGGATTTAGCATCAATCTTATTCATCTGGAACCAAGACTTTACTCGCTTACTGGTGTGTTTTGGGTCATAGTCTTGTTGAAAGACCCATTTCAAAGGCATTTCCTCTTCTTCAGCATAAGGCAACATGACTTCTTCTAGTATTTTGATGTATTGCCATTGAAACTGATCCATGATCCATGGTATGCGATAAATAGGCCCACAGTATAAGAAACATCCCCATAACATGATGTTTGCACCACCATGCTTTACTGTCTTCACAATGTACTGTGGCTTGAATTCAGTACAGGTGGGTCGTCTGACAAACTGTCCGTTTTTTCCCTCGTTGTTCAAGCTTTGGATGCCATTTCAAGGCATTTTAAATCATTTTGACTGAGCAACTTATAATTATCGGCACTTCTTTATGTTTTCCCCTCTCCAATCAACTTTTTAATCAAAATCCACTGTTCCTCAGAACAATGTCTGGAACGACCCATTTTGCTGAGGATTTCAGTGTGAAATGCACTATAACAATGCACAACATTTGCTTCCTTCTTTCCTTAAATATGGGCTAGAATTGACATCTGTTTCCTCACAGAATGTATCACCTCACTAGCTGAACATGCCCCTTTCAATTACAGATTTAATTACACAGGATGAGCAGCATGTCATGACTGTTGGTCCTGTTGGTTTTCAATGACTCTACAACACTTACTAGTAAATTTGCCATGGCCAAATATCACTTCTACCAAAAAAATGTGATTTAGGAGGTTAGTGAAGTTGGACTGCTGTTGTTTTGTTTCTTATTACACAACTGTATGTAATGAATTCAACAGATTTTTGGTATGTGATACACTTCTTTGGTTATTGCTCTTTTTAATAGGAGTGGACCCTATCATTTGGGAGCAAGCCAAGGTGGACAACCCTGACCCAGAGAAGTAAGTTGGTAAAATACATGTGTTAAAAACTTTTTTTTTTCATTCTAACCACGGCAGCTTTAAGCCATATTCCATAATGGAATATGATATACAGTATTAAAGGTCAACAGCCTTTATTTTCTCAACTGATTTAGCAGTTTTATCACATGACAAATATGGCTCGGTTTCCTGATCAGTGCCCGTTATGCCACAGCTTTAACTGGCTGTTAGTTGTTCCATAAAAAATGGCAGCTTATCTTTTTGTGGTAAGGCGTGTTGTCATTAAAGTTTTTATTTTTTTTAAGAGTTTTTTTTTTTTTTTCCCAGATTAATACCAGTGCCCATGGTGGGTTTTAAAGAGCTGCTTCGCAGGCTGCAGATCCAGGAGCAAATGACCAAACAGCACCAGACCAGAGTGGATGTAAGTGAAAACACTGCTGTCTCTGTTACTGCCAGTTGTAGTTCTCCAAATGTGAAAAAAACTCGAGACATGGACATAGTGTCTTCTGATTATCGACAAAGGAATTTTGAAAAGGAGTTTGTGGTGTCAAGGACAGAGTACACAGATGTCCAATTTATGCTAGCTGCCAACAGGTTGTTTACAGCTGAAATTACTATTTCAAAAAGAGCTGTGTGTTAGGATCGAGATGTTTTAAATCATTTGGGTTAATATATAAAATATATTTCTAGCTTACAAGATGACGTCAAAGGAAACTGACAACAACTTGGTCTCAATTAAGCCTGGGGAAATTATTTAAACAGAAGAATAATATTTTGACTTGTTGTAATAATCTAAATAAATATTCTATCCAAGTACTAAGACATTTTCAAAAATAAGGGACAGAAATAATGGTCAGTTTATCTGGTGACTGCTTTTTGAGAGGGGGAAATAGTCTTCACATTTACAGTCCATATAAGCATTATTTTTCTCTGTTAACCTTGGTTTGGATTTGATGATATTTAAACTAGATATATCATGTAAGAAAGAGGCTGAAAAGGAAACTTACCTCTCACAATGTAGGAACAATGTAATAGGGCTGCACGATTATGGCCAAAATGATGATCACGATTATTTTGTGATTAATTATCTAAATTGAGATCATGATTAATTATCATCAATTATTTGTTGATTTTAACATTTTGTCTCATAATCTATAGAAGTTGTATGTTGTACATACATACAGCTGCAACACAATAGATATACACATAAATAGATATATTAAAAACAAAAGGTATCTCTGAGAAAGCTCCTTCACTTGTTTTCAACAATAACTGATTAAAAGAACTATGGAGAGGGGGAGTGTGATGGACGCTACTTATAGAGAGATGGCTGGGTCAGCAGAGTTGCACACGTCGTGTAGCTACAAATGACATGTCTGCATCGTCACTGCGCTGCATTTTTATGAACTCATATTCTGGCCATGGGTAACATCTCTAGCCCAGGTCCAACATGCTCCGTCTCACACGCCATTACTCAACAAACTGAAGTTAGTTGCATTCAATAAATTCCTCTGTGTTTTTCGTTGTGGCGATAGCGGACTTACCAGTGGAAACACTGGTACAAATACAGGTTTGCCTCTCACGCTTAACAATGTACAGCTGTGTTAACAATTGAAACTTTAAAGCAAAATGTTGCGGTTACTGGTAAACCTTGTGACCGACATATAACCGATTGCTATCTGAATTTTTCCTCATGTTACTCTGTCCTCCGTGACTGTCTACATCTAGAAACTAAGCTGCGCGGGGCAGGGAACAACTCTGACTGGCTCGTGATCAGACAGTGGTTTACGGAGCGGTAGATTGGCTTTGCAAAAAAACGTTCTATGAACGTAATGATGTATTTAAAATATTGCTTGATTACGCAAAATTTGATCGTGATTAAAATGTCATTAATTGTGCATTCCTACAATGTTACATCCCACTTGTATGCATCTATTGTTTTATTTTAGTCAGTTGTTGAGCAAAATGTCACAAAAGCCCAAAACCTGTTATATTTCTATGGTAAGGCAACAGGGCACTTGATAGGTCTGAAAAATCTAACTTGTCATCATTGGAGAAAATGCTGTTTTTCTCACTTACAAACACAAATATGGACTTGCAGATTATTTCCAGTGACATCAGTGAACTGCAGAAGAATCAGGCGACCACTGTAGCCAAGATTGCCCAGTACAAGAGGAAGCTGATGGATCTCTCCCACAGGGTGCTGCAGGTAGACACTTCACTGTTCTGTCTTTGTTCAAGGAATCTGTGTTGATGAATACCATCTCCACATTTCATCGAGTTCAAATGAATGCCTTTTTCCTTATTTAAAGTTTTCCGCTCCGGTAATTCTTATTATGTTTCACTCCTCCTACGTTCCAATGTTCCCTGCAGGTGCTGATAAAACAGGAGATTCAAAGGAAAAGTGGTTATGCGATCCAAGTGGATGAGGAGCATCTCAGGGTGCATCTGGACACCATTCAGTCTGAACTCAATGCCCCCACACAGTTCAAGGTAAGTCTGAACTGTACAGTTAGAAATACAGTACATCCTGACAGGGCTTATTTCTTCATTCACTAAGCTTACTAGACTTGAAATAGGGTAAAATGTTTAGGGTTCACTGCATGTTTGGAATTGTATGCTACCATATTTATAGGTTTTAATTACAAGGGCTTTCTAAATAAATGTTTTCTTAAGACCAGATGGTAGTTTACTAGTATGATAAACTGTCCTACAAATGAAAAACTGTCCCACAGCATTTGTGGTATTCCCGTAATTATTTAGGCTATTATTTTGAATCAATCCTCCTTAAGTTAAGGTACCCTGAATGTTTTATATTTACATGGGTGTTCCCTCTCTAAAATGAATGGTTTGTTTTTCCTCAAATGTTTGAAAGCTGCATTGTTTACATTCATGCTGGCTAGCACATGGTGTATCTTGGTGGATTACAGCCACCTGTAGATCAGTGAAATAATGTGACACCATTGGCAGGCATGTGTTTTGTGTGACCTATGATATAAACACATGTGGGATCCACTCATAGGCCCTGTCGGTACACGATCCGTCCTGCCTACACGATCCGTTCTGCGCATGCGCAAGATGTTCACGCATGCGCAGATGCTAAT
>NC_048422.1:17747232-17751055 GCF_013103735.1 Etheostoma cragini | reverse complement strand
ACGTATTTATGCGCATGCGTGAACATCGTGCGCATGCGCAGAACGGATCGTGTAGGCAGGACGGATCGTGTACCGACAGGCCCCATACTGCTACTGGAGGTGGAAATAAATTAATAAAAACACTCCACAGGTTACTTTTTTTATTCTCAAATACAATTGGAACGCGATCAAGCATAGACACAAGTTGTATTTGGGACCGTTAAAGATCAAATCATTTGTTGAGACAAAGTCTTCACTGAATATTTTACAGTGTTTATGTTGCTTTTTTTTTTTTTTCTTACTCCAGGGTCGGTTGAATGAATTAATGTCCCAAATCCGGATGCAGAATCACTTTGGAGCTGTGAGATCAGAAGAACGCTACAGTGTTGATGCAGACCTCCTCAGGGAAATCAAACAAGTGAGTTGTCACATTTATGGAATTCATCTTATCTCTGCCCTGTACTTCTACTTCCATACCTCTCAATGTACAGTTGTCTAGACCGTGAGAAAATATTTTTAATGATGTTGGCCATAAACTGAATTTTTTCTTCTTCTTATCTGTCACTTTCAGCACTTGAAACAGCAGCAAGACGGTTTAAGTCATTTAATCAGCGTCATCAAAGATGACTTGGATGACATCAAACTCATAGAGCACGGGCTGATTGACAGTGGACACAAGAGAGGAGGCATGCTGAGCTGAATCTACCCTACTAACACACACATACATATGCTCTGACTCTCATACCAATCCTTTGAAAAGTGGCCTGCCTTTCACCCAGAATAGGTAACCTGTCCTTTTTGTCATGGTATTGGATTATTCTAAAAGCAAACCTTTTCTGTTTAGGTTTGATCATAGGAGGGCCTCTGAATTTGGAGAAGTTATCTTGATCGCTATTTTATCAGGACTTTGTCCCACTTTCTGTACCAGCCAAACAATGACTAGTTAATCTGTGCTTTCAGGACTGATATAGAGGGAGCTTAATGGAAAGACTCAACATCGTCTAATAATAGCTAGCTGTCGTTATGGTAAATCCGATTATGGATATGAGACGATGGTTGTGACTGGCATGTAAACAAGTTGTGGGATTGAAAGTGTGTTGTGATTTGAATACAGTGTAAATACATCTTTGTATTTCTATTTTATGCAGATGTTAAAATGTTAATAAATTTCACTTAAAATGAATCAAGTTCTTTAGTGCATCCCTTTACATACTGTAAAGGTAGCCTACATATTTTGTGTATTACTGTGAACAACACCATGTCTCTTGCCCGTCCAACTGCACCTACCTGAACAGCGTGTGTGCGTTAGGGAATCTTTTCTTTTCACTTCGGCACCCATGTTTCAGGTTAAAGCAGCTACACATCACATCTATCTGCTTGTGGCCTCTCTCTGTGGGGAGGGATGGTTTTCAACGTGTCGACTGTCCTCAGTGCAACAGTGTGCAACCCACATGATACAGTTAATATCTATACTGGCTGTTATATATATATTTTTTTTTTTTCAAGAGTTGTTTGACTGAGAGAAGGTCCTGTAACCTAGTGCGGTTTTGGAGAAAATGTAAAAACTATTTAATCAGTTTTTTTTCATGAACATACATTACAAATTATTTCTTTTGAAGAAAAGTTACAAAACATTTGTATGCTGTCAATTATAATTCTTAGAAAAAGAAAAATGGAATCATCAGGTCAGACTTAAGAATTTGTAATCTGCCAAGAAAAATACTACTGTTGCATTTTTAACACAGTTGCATTGTTGTGGTACTAATATGGGACATCCCGCGTCACCTGTGTTTACGTTCAGACGAGCCCTTTCCAACATCTCATCAAAGTAGGGCTTGAGTTGATAAGATTCATGTCATGGATTTGGACTGGTGGAAGTGGAACTGATTAAGCAGCTTCCTGAAAGATTATATCCCCTCGTGCATGACAGTCACCAATAGCCCGAGGGAATTACCTATTGTTTTGTAAAGCACAGGTAGAAGTAAAGGACACTAGGAGTAGTGACTGATGACTTTTTCACTTTTTTAATTTTCACTATTGTTTTGCAGATTAAGCTTATACTGTACGTTCAAAGCATTCTTCAGAATTGGTAGCTTTGGTTTTTAAGACTCCTTTGTATTTACTCAGCAAAGGAGGAAATGTTTTTAATTGTCTGTCAAAAGAATTGAAGAAAAGCTACTGGCCTGATTTTCATGGAACTTGGTGCTAGGGTGTAGTGTGGGTTAAGAGAGACCCCAATACATTTTGGAGTGGATCCGAATATGCAAATTATCTTCCACTTTTTGTTAATTTGGCCTTGGTAGAAGTCTGTGCACTCCGGGGACCCTTAGTTCTATGTTTTTGATACTCATGCATACATTTTGATGAACGAATTTTAACTTTTATAGACTGTTGAATGCATTACCATTACAAATAAACTTGTATTCCTTCACATCTTAAATTTGATCAACCTCTATTTCTAGAGTGAAAATCAAAGATGAACCATTTATTTATTTATTTATTAGCACATCCAGATCTCCACTCCTGTCTTAACCTGTACTCAATTTAATACTTCTATTCTAGAGTTTTTGTCTCAGCAGAACACACTTTTCATCTTAAAAATTATTTCAGATCAGCACTTGATCAAAAAGATCACAGTTGATGTCAACGAACCAGAGAGATTTTCTTTTTTTTACTCCAGTTAGTTTCAGATCGTCATCTTCAGCTCCAAACAACACAGACTCAAGTGACATCACTTGAGTACATTTATCAGACTTTGCACATATCCCTCTGGAGCCACAAAAGACTTTATACTTATTGGATTACATATATGCAGTAGTACTCCCAATATTAAAGACATGAGGTGTTTAATGTTTTTAATGCATAACTAGGTTGGTCATTAAGTTACACACATACATACTTAATACACTATCTTCTTACATGAATATAGGTGAAAAAGAGGGCCAAAAATATAAGCGGTAGAAGAGATCTAGGTTGATATGCACAGGTGAAATGGACAAGACACTACTACACATTTTAATTTCCACAGGTGTTGTTGACCAAGTCTATCCAAGACAGTTGTTGGTTTCCTCTATGCAGCAGGTACAGCTACAGTTCCTAGTCCAGACCCTCACGTATTTGCAGAGATATCCACCAATCTGAAAGCCTCCATGAACTCATTGATATCAATGACCCCATCCTTGTTGAAGTCGATGCTCTGTGCCAGGTCTGCAATGGCCTTGTCACTGATCTCTGTCTGAAGATGAGAGCTCAGGAGTTTCCAGGTTTGACGAAACTCCTCAAAAGAGATCAAACCTAGAAGGAAACACAAAAGAGGGAGCATGTAGTTATACACTTCCCAAATGTGTATAGCATTAAAATACTGTTGTCATGCTATGCCTTTTGGTGACTCACATTTAAAAGGTGTTTTAATGAATGTGTGAAGAGTATGTTTTAACACTTATAGAAATATCTTTATAACAATCTTTGACTAATAGAGGTACATTTATATAGTCTGTATACATAATGTTTACATAATGATCATTCAGCATATTGTTATTCAATTGGACTGATAGAAAACAAGACTTCTGCATCTCCTCTAAAGCTTTAGTAAATCTAGCACGTGCTGGGAGATTGGGGTCAATTACAGGTCATTTAAGAGAGGGAGTGTTCCCATTGGAAAATGGAGAGTTACAGGAAGAGGTCCTACACTACTGTAGGGAATATGATGATGATGTGGAAGTGGAATATTATATACAGTATTAAAGGTTAACAGCCTTTATTTAACATGCTGAATTTACAATAAAATGTAAATCTAGATAATGTGTGTGTGTGTGTGTGTGTGTGTGTGTGTGTGTGTGTGTAT
>NC_048422.1:17664907-17747132 GCF_013103735.1 Etheostoma cragini | reverse complement strand
GGAAAAAGGCTGCAATGAAACAAAGAGTGAAAAATTTAAAGGGGTCTGAATACTTTCCGTACCCACTGTATATTCCCAATGTTGTAGAGATTTAGGAAACACAACTCTGAAAGAACAACAAATTCTGGAGTAAGCAGTGCAAGTCTCCAAAAACTTGTCAAATACACTTCTATCTTCTCAGATATTTCAACATGAAGTGATAAGATTTTGTGTCTACAACTGTGGTATTTTGGGCTTAATGCTAACTTCAGTATGCTAACATGTTTTCTATTTTCACCATCTTAGTTTAACATGTTCATAGCAATCCAGCAATGCGTTGATATTTTTTGCTGCATAAACTTTGGCCTTCTGGATGCACTAGAGGAAAAGTCAGGATGTCCAAAGTCAATGAGGTTTCATCCTTTGGGAAACATGAATGTCAGCACAACATTTTATTGCAACATATCTTATTATTTTTTAAATATTTCAGTTTGGACCAAAGCGCTTAGACTGACAGACATCCATAAAGTCATGCTGCCAGCATGGATAAAAAGGAGAGGAAGACATGGAGCTAGTGTCTGGGATCCAGGCAAAGCTGCTCACTGACCTGAGTGATCTGTGTCTATGATTCGGAAGATGGTTTCTAGGTTAGAGTGGTTTTTGTACATAGTCTCCAGGATGCTGTTATCTGACATCTGAAATGGAAGAGACAAATTAATCAAGATTTTGTGACTGTGTGTTAGAGATAGAGAAACAGGGTGAGGAAGAAGGATATTAGACAGTAGTGGTATAAGGCGGACCTCTTGTTTGGGCTCAGTGATGGAGAGCTCCCTTATCCACTGCTGGTAGTCCACCATGCCATGCTGGGTGCTGCTTATGAGCTGAGGGCGCAGCACCCTCCAGGGAAGACCCAGATTCAGTACTCTCTCTGTAGCGCTGGCCCAGTGCATCAGAGAAATCATCCCTGAGACACAGACACAAATATATGGACTAATTTACATACTGATACAATACGTTTTCTACTGTTGTGCAAAACTGAGTGTAAACGTGTTAAAAGTTGTCACTGCTGCTCAGTACCTTTGTTGTTTGGATCAAACTCCTGGAAGGCGCTGATGAGATCGGACCTATGTATGAACAATTGTTCCCTCAGAGCTCGCAGAGCTGATCTCTCTGTCCACCCGACACTGACAAAAAAACACTTTTCACTTCTACTGTATATATCTTGAAATCACTTCATAATCATAATCATAATTGGAGTGTGTCCCCTTGTGTAGCTACTGTGTTAATAGTATCTCACTTTGCCCACAAGCTTGCATGTTCTTAAATGGACATAGGACATACATATAATTATTTTACAAATATGTTTTTGTTATCTTTAATTCTGTACAGCCTTGTACTTGTACCTTTGTCTCAGGGTGAGCTCTCTGCACGTCCTGCTGGCCTGATACTGAATGAAGTGAGGAACCAGATCGGGGCCGATTCTAATGAAGGCTCCTCTGTTGCTGCCAACCTCGTAGTAATTAGATGCTGAAAATATAGTCAGCACCTGGATGCAATAGAAGAGGTTTAGTAAATGTGCTAAGACTGCTTAAATGAATGGATTTGTCACTACTTGTGTTAAGACATTTTGCAAATTGTTATACTTTTTCTCGTTTTTCATCCCCTGTCATACTTATCAAAGCCATTCAAAATTGAAAGTACTTATAGATAATCGGTGTTCCACCTTAACCTGTACCTCCTGTGTATCTTTGTGCTCACCCTGCGGTTGTGGCAGAACTCATAGCCGTCCTGTTTGCACTCATGGGAGCGGATGAGGAGTTGGAGGTTGTGTCTTCCCAGCACCTCTTCAGTGACATCTGGCCCCCAGTAGCAGCCTCCGCCTCGCACCTCATTGGGAATGCAGCCATTTTGGGCCATTGGGTCACTCCACAACAAGTCCACTATCTAGGTGGCCCAAAGCAATCACAGGGAAATATTATATACACAGGGAATTCCGGAAATATTAAAATGTGTGCATGCACATACTCAGTGTTGAACGTCTGCCAAAACAGTAACAACCACTGAAATCCGACATCCTTCCTGTCACTTACTTGTTTCCACTCACCCACATCTGTCTCAGTTCTTTCTCTAGACTCTGGGTCTGAGTCACAGTCAGACTTCTTCAGTTCTCCATAGGATTGGTCAAACCCTGCCAGCCTGCGCCTCTTTTTCAGCTCTTTTTCTAACGACCAGTTGAGTTGCGCGTTGTTGAGCGAGCGGCGTGGAAGGTCTTGCCTGTCAGTGGGTCCTGAGCTGTGGTAAGTCAGAGAACACACTCGACGTCGGCCTTCAACTGGTCCACAGGCCTCCTTGTTGTGTATTGTCTGAGTCTTACTGCCATTGACTGCATGCTTTGTGGGCTTCGGAGGCCGGAGAGCCGACCCATACTGCACACAATCCGAAATACACTGATTAAATAAACTTGATAGGTTGATCGTGATAATATTACTAGATTTTTCTGCCTGCAAACACACCAAATGCGTTAATTTAATTGATGCTGAACTCATACTTTGTGTCTGTCCACCCTGGCTATCGCGTTGAGGTCTGTCGTGTCAGAGATCCCACCATGCACAATCAGCACCTTGTTATCAATCACTGTGGCCAGAGGCAGCCAGCTGAAAATCTTTTGGAGAAGCTTTAGGATCTTTTTGCCATGCACCTGCAAACCAAGCTCACAATTTCAAGCTCACTATAACTTACACACAATAACAGTAATTGATACAATAAATTTGGGCAATTTTCAGGTCCAGACTGAATTATCTCAAAAGACATTGCATTGTTTTCCATGACATTTGGTAGAGTTCATCATTCATGGTCCCCATATGATGAACTCTCCTGACTTTTTTCTAGCATCGGGCTCACATTTTTGGATTTTCAACCTGCCTACCCTGCCTGTCACAATCATTTGTAGATCTAAAAAAATTAAATTACAGAGATATAGTTTCATTTTAATTCTAAGCTTGGAGCTGTAGGTTTTAACTAACAGTATATTAAGAGGAGTAAATAATGTATTCACTATTTTTGGCTATGGATAATAATAATCTATCCAGCAGGACGGTGTATGTTTGACTAACTCAGGCAACAATTTTCATATTTATACATGTGTGTATATGTATGTATATATATATATATATATATACACACACACACATATATCTCACTGTAATAGTGAGGTTAAAGCCAAATACACAGGACCTACCCTGTATTTTCCCAAAACTTCTTTAGTGAAACCATATCTGGAGAAAACACACAACAAACAACTAGATTAGTGAACACATATTAGCCGTAGGTTGAATATAATCAGAACACTAATTGCATAAAGCTAAATACAGTATGAACATATGTACAAAAACATAAATACTAAGAAAACAGGCCGAACAAGCCACTAAATGAGAGTTTAAGAAAAGGAAAGCTGTACAAAGACTATCTTACCTCAGGTTTACAATGTGGTCTTCATGGTTCCCTCTGTTCAGATGCACATCATTGGGATAGACCAGCAGGAACCCGAACAGGATAAGCAGGATCTCTAATGAATTTTTACCACGATCCACAAAGTCTCCATTGAAGACATACGGTTTCTCAGGGGACGGCAAACCATTCTGGACAGATTAAGTTAAAGGGGTTAGTAAGAATGAATGTTCCTTTCTGTCACTATGATGAATTGCATGTTGATACCTTATAGAATATCAACAGCAGGTCTTCGAGCTGCCCATGTAAATCTCCTGCAAAGTGATAAATAATGCATTGCAGTTGTTTAAGGGCAATAAAAAAGAATGTTTGACAAAAAATGCAGCGCAAAATGTGTTCAGGAAAGGCCTGCTGCTGCGTACCGCATATGGTAATCTGCTTGTTTTGGTAGGCGGAGATTTGATTGATGTTTGGAAAAATTCTTAGAAGTCGCCAAGTCTCTCCGAAAAGCTGCAGAACATACCGAGCATGAAGCTGCTACTGGGAAAAAAAAGCAAGTATCAGTAAACTTATCCCTGAGTAAAAAAGCTATCCATTAGATACATGTGTCTACTTTGACTATCTGCCTTAAGTGTATTCTGTGTGCCTGTGTCCTTACTTGTTTGTGCTTTATGGCCTCCACAAGCTTCAACACACCACAGAAGGTCATGGGGAAAGTTAGGTGGGGACCGGTGTAGCTGTCAGTTACCTCAATGCTCTTGTAGCAAAAATATCTCTCCCATTCTGTGTCATGACAGAATTCATTCTTGCGAAAGATGTGAGATATAAGGTTTCCTATGTTAAAGTAAGGGAGGAAAAAAGGGAAGTGGATCAGAGTGGGGAAGGAAGGCCAAGTCACGTTTCCCAGCAGAAAGTAGAGTTACTAATCAATGACAACTATAAATGAATGAAATACACAGGAGGTAAGAGTTGGTCTTACTTTCATTGCTGGCTGGGGTGAAGTGGTCCATCAAGAACCCAAAAAAATTGTAGAGCTGCAAAAAAGAAAAACAGAATTTATAAAATATAGGGCTTAGATTTAAATGCTTACATCGGCTCACAAAGACAGTGATCATGTTGATAATTGGCATTAATAATGTTTATCATGTTTACCATGTTACGTTTAAGTGTAAGCATGCTAACATTTGCAAATTAGCGCTAAACCATTGATCCAATGATGGCACTGGCCAAAAAGTTAAGGGACCCCCGAAAATATTAATTTATCCTCTGAGGACAATGAATATGTATGGAATATATCTGTATCCAATTTCACAGCAGTCCATTGTGTAGCATTGAGCTTTTTCAATCAAATACTATATATTTACCTCATATCCCTAAGTCACATGATCACCAAAGTCATTCAGATTCATCCTATAGATACAATGAGTATTTGCATTAGCTTTCATGGCAATCCATCCAATAGTTGTCAAGATTTTTCTCCCTGAACCACAAATGTCAGCCATAAGAGGATAAGTGGTGGTCGCACCTTCCTCTGGGGACCATGAATATCTTTTCAAAACATCATAGCAGTACATCCAACAATTGTTGAGATGTGTGTTAATGACCAACAGCCACCAAGCTGCAATGGCAAATAAAGGCACAATTGAAAATCTATAATACTTTTGTGCAAACCTTTTTCCTCGAATTCCTCTAAACTGTGTGAGCTCACCTTGATCTGATCTTGCTCTCCCGCATATTCAATAGACTGGAAGATGTTCCACGTGCACCTGCGTCTTATCTCCAGCCGGGCAGCATACTGACGGTACCAGCGCTGGATCAACAGAGCCGCTCTGATTGCTGAAGATTTGGGAAAGAAGAAGAAAGCACTTGATCATAACCATGCTAAGATAACATTCCTCTTCTAAAGCCAATACATCAATTCCCTGCGTCAGATCTAGATTGGCAGACTTACCAGTGGCAGCTTCACAGAGTGCAGAAAAATTGAGAGATTGCAATTGAGAGTAAGTAAACGCTGCTGCGTTTTTTTTATGGATACTGAAAAGTGTAAAGCCAGATGGAATTAAACACATATTTACCTGGAATTGAGATGATCACTAGAAATGAAAAATAGTAATCACACTGAGATTAAATTCTTGCAAGAAAGGGAACATTTGTCTATTCACTAGAATTATGTAGATTAAAGCCGCACCTCTGTCACGTTTCTTCAGCTGTAGTTCAGTTTTTCCCATGCCACATCCCATGTTTTCACTGTTGAAGATACTTGTATGAGTGAGTCTGAGATTCTATATGACACATTGTCTTTTTTTCACGGTATTTCTTCTAACTACTGGATCTTTTACAGCTTAATTGCAAACACATGGTTAGAACACACACTTGTCTAAAGGGCCTATTAAAAGTAATATTACCAAACAATATTTTAAAACAATCAACACCCAAATAAAAATCAAGTACCAGATTGGTCCAAAGATACCTTACCTGGCCACGTTACCTTTTCTTCACAAACTACTCTCACTTTTTCATGTACTTTACATTTCCCAGGCACAGCAGCAAAGCTCCAAGTTGCTGTGATGTTTAAACTGGAAGTCCCATCTCTGCAGCTACACACTCCCATCCATCACAAACTCAACACTGGCTGAGGAGCTTGTGAATAGCAGAGCCCACTGTCTTGGGAAATGCCCCCGTGATCACTACAACAAAATAAGATGCAAGTGGATTAGGATTAAACCTTACTACGGCTGGCATCTACGCTTAATAAACGGATGAAGGCTCTGATAAAGGGCAGCGTCTGTTTTGAAAGGAGATTGTGTTGGCCTCTGCTCAAGACCTGTGTCATCATCGTGACTCATACGATAATAATAACGTCAATATTATCTCATGACCGAAAGAACGAGATCCAGGGTACAAGCGACCGAAATGGGTTTCCTCAGAAGGGTGGCTGGCGTCTCCCTTAGAGATAGGGTGAGTAGCTCAGTCATCCGTGAGGAGCTCGGAGTAGAGCTGCTGCACCTTTGCATCAAAAGGAGCCATTTAAGGTGGTTTGGGCATCTGGTAAGGATGCCTCCTGTGCGTCCAGGTGATCCAGGCACGTCCAGCTGGGAGGAGGCCTCGTGGAAGACCCAGGACTAGGTGGAGAGATTATATCTCCAACCCGGCCTAGGAACGCCTCGGGATCCCCCAGTGTGAGCTGGTTGATGTGGCTCGGGAAAAGGGAAGTTTGGGGGCCCTGCTGGAGCTGCTGCCCCCGCAACCCAATGTCGGATAAGCGGATGAAGATGGATGGATGGATGGATAGATGGAATATTATCTCCATTAACATGTTTGACAACTGGCTAGTCTGGACCTGTCTATTCTCCATAAATACAGACACATTTCTTTATCAACTTACATTCAGTAATAAAGAATATTATACATATACATATGGTAGACATAATTATGGAAAAACCATAAAGCATCTACTGTATAAATATAACACACTATTTTTTAGAAGGTTGGGTTATTCTGATAATGTACAGATCACCACACACACATTTTCTTTGTTGCCTCAGAACAACAATTTGCCATATGGGTTATAAAAACATCAAGAAAAATCCAATATTTGTAGAACAAGTATTAGGTAAAAACAAGCAATGTGCACATAGTACATCATTACTGATCATGTCTTCCTGCTACCTTTACACGTGGTGTTGTTCAAATAATTTTAAAAGTGGTTAGTTGTTAACAGTTAAGCAATTTAAAACCAGCAATTCTAATTTCTGAAACATTTTTATCTTGTTCTAATTTTGAGAATCACACCCTAGGAGTTTAGTTCTGTTTCCAACAAGTCCTCATACCAAAACAGTCTTTTTTTTTTTGTAAACCTTCAATCGTAAAGTTGTTTTTCACGTGAAACTATAGTATGCTAGAGTACAAAAGGTACATTCTTTTTCCAATTTATTTTGGGTGTTGAAATAACTTTCAAGAATGTCCTCCGTGTTGTCTGCTTGTGGAACATCTGCACATTGCATCCTCCACAGCCCTTCATCTGTTTAGAAAGGCCCTTTGTGATCCCGGCCAGCAGCAGCTATCTGTGGTGTGACTCCCAGCTGTACTACAACAGGAAAGTGGTGGGAGATGTCTGATAACTCAAGGACTCGGCCCATTCATGCATGGTAATAGGAGCATGAAATCTGCAGTGTCCCACAGTGACCTCAGGTGTGTGTGTGTGTGTGTGTGTGTGTGTGTGTGTGTGTGTGTGTGTGTGTCTGTGTGTGTGTTTTGTTATTGTACAACAAATCCTGTGAAAAGACAAACAAATGTAAACTGTCCCACAATAATTTAATTAAATCCCATTTCATTCCACATAAAATACAACATATGTGCATATCCTGCAAGGTGCTACTTGGATTGACATCTGGTGACTGTGGAGGACATTTAAGGAACAGAGGACTGTCATGTTTGAGATGGTTTGAGCTTTGTGACATGACGCATTGTCCTGCTGGAAGTAGCAATTAGAAAATGGGTACATTGTGGTTGTAAAGGGTTGGACATGATCAGCAGTAATACTCAAGAAGGCTGTTGCATTTAAACAATGCTCAGTTGGTACTAAGAGGCCTAAAGTGTGCCAAAACAATATCCCTCATTCCATCACACCACCACCAGCCGCCTGAACCATTGACACAAGGCAAGATCTAGTTTTGTATTTCCTCACATGCACTCCTAGATATTTAAACACCACTTACATAACTTATGTTTGGTTATATGTATCATCTGCAGCCAATTTCCAACTCCATTTAAAGTTTGACTGTGTCTTTAATAGTTTGGGGACAACAATGGAGATATTTGCTACAGAGGAATAATCAGACAACACAGACTTACAGAATAATAATAACTCTTTGGAGTTTGGATTTGTTTACAGTAAGAAACAGAATATCTCTGGAGTTACTCTCTTAGTTTGTTCGTGCATGTCGTAACAATCACTACTAAAACTCTGCTTAGGAATGCTTTTTGTAATTTCTGAAAGTGTTCCAGCACTTAGAAGTTGAGACCTGAAGATAATGAGATCATCACAATGTTGTTGAGACCTGTAGAACATTTGTGTTATGATTCTCAGACACGTACCTACCAATGACACAAAGTGCTTTAGAGTTACTATTAAATTGAAAGTGAACGAAGACAGATCCTTAAGTCACCGAAAGGTAGCAAAACCACAGTGTGAAAATCTACTCCATAAGAGGTCAAATGCCAGCATTCAAACAGAGTAGAAACCAAATTGTAATTAAAATATCAGAGGTAAAAGTACTTAAACCAAAAACTTACTGATAAATTATAATATACTATGTGATCACGATCACGATGTTAATACTGATGTGTAAGCAACATTTTACTGTTGTAGCTGGTTGAGGTGGAGTTTTGACTACTTTATATACACTTCCTGTTGGTATTTTGTTTTAGTGGCTCCCAACCTGGGGGTCGGGGCCCTCTAAAGGGTCACAAGATAAAGCTAAGGAGTTGTGATGAATGATTGGGTTGTAAAGAATAATAACAATTGCTTTTTTTACTTTTTTTGTGGAACATTGACTAAATTAAACTCTTTGGACCCCAAACAATCCAAAATGGTTAAACGAGAAGTTTACAGTAGAAATCTTTGTTTGAACTGCTACAACTCACAGACAACTATGACTTTATCAAATGCTTTGTGTGTACAATTTGAATCTGGCTGTCTTATGGGTGGTGGTGTAAAAAGTGCCGCATTTCTCTCTGAAATTTATGTATATATATATGTATATATGTGTGTAGTTTATTTTGTTATCTGCATCAATGCAGACCAGTGCTAATGAACATAATCCTCACTTGATCCTCACTTCAGAGTCATCCGATTTAATATTAGCTGCAGAAAACATTGTCAAGGCCTGTATCAGCTTGTACCAAAAATTCTTGTGGCACTGTTGAGGAATTATGATTTGATTTGATAAAATTGCAACTGCAACAGATAAGCTGTGTATTTTAGGCTTCATGGGAAAGTTACCCACTGAAGTTACCATTCCTTGCATGCCTTTGACCGTTCTTGGCTCACACAACTCTGCAAAGCTGAGTTGCTCTGTACGCAGAGATAGCGACATCACCTGCAGTACCCATTATTGCTTTGTGTTACATTTCTTTCTCCCCAAGATTTCGTCCTTGGATGACAACTGCCGGGGACTGATGTTATCACACACAGCGGAGATTTCTGCCTTTCATGTCTGGCCAAAAAGCGAGAGTTGATTGTACATGTGCAGAAATGAATGGCCAACTTGAGATTTATGGTTTTCAGATTATCTCTGAATGAGGGTCAGGGTATTACCAACTCTTAGAAAAAAGTGGTCTGCCAGTGGGTCGCTCTTTGCAACTCATAACGTGCAGCCAAATACTGTTCAATGAAAAAAAAATAAAAAATACCTCAGGGCAAATTTTGGGACACTATTTTTATTCAATGAAACAGTGTACAGTACCAGTCAAAAGTTTGGACACACCTTCTCAACGTACATTGTAATATTTAGCTCAATGTAATGTATAAAAATCCAATGAAGAACTGGAACTAGCTGATATACACACAGTGACACCTGTACAGCCTAATGCAATCCAACAGAACTGTTCTGTCATGAAGTTCTAGAGACTTTTACAAGGTCTAAAGTTAAGGATTTGTTGAAACTGTCGTAGAGGTGTTAATTAAAGTACATGTTTTAGCACTGAGGTCATAATAAGTATTGTATTCAGAATTGTTTTGAATATAATGCTCCACCGCATGTGTGCAGTGTCCAGTACAACACCGTCTTTGACTGAAAGTAAGTTATAAACATAAATGATCAATCAATTAATAAATTAATCAATTTATTATTTGTCCCAGAGGGCAGTTTGTGTCCTAAACATAATTGAATGGACACATTTCCACCAATGTCAACAAAACTGAACATTATGAGTTTTAAAACAAAAGAAGTGGCCACTGAGTGTAAATGATACTAGTAATATGTAAGAAGATTATTTACTTTGCTGCATAAGGTGCATCAAAAAGGGAAATCTTTATAATAGGAAGGAAGGAATTTGGTTAAATATTGTACTATGTTGGTTGGCTGGCAGTCACTACTAAACTACACACAAGACAACAATGTTAAGTATCTCAAGGCCAAGCTAGGGTACAAGAGATAAAAAGCCAGGTTCCCATGCACTGACAAACAATACCTAGAGAAACATCACTGTCTGGTCACTCCTCTCTCCTCCTCCAACCAGACGCACAGAACCAACACTCCGCCGTGACTTTGAAAAATCTCTGAAAGCAGTTGACCTATACATTGACTGTCCAGCTCATGCACCATGTCCTTTGCGTTCATTGTCATGACGATGCTTCTGGGCTCTTCAGTAGTGATTGCATTTGTTTTGCATCCATCCAAGGAAGAACCTGCAGCCTCTGTTAACTCGCCTGTTTCTCATCCCAGGTCAGTATCAAACTTTGTGTGCATATACAATGTTCTGTTATTGTCAGCATTGACATGCAGGGATCACTTAAAACTATTTTCCTCAAGATTGTCCAAAGAATTGCGAAAGATCTCAATAGGTCACAGTTATTTAACATGTATTTTAAAGTCTAGTCTAAAGTTGTGTACCGAGTTGTATGCATGCTGAGGCCTTTTTCACAGGGAATTAGATTCTGGGTATGATTCAGAGACCATTTGGTTTTCTGAGAATGTTTTGCAAAATGTAACACACTGTTTTGTTTAATGTTTGGCAATGGAATCATTCACTCTTCAACAGAAGATTTATCTCACTTGGCTTAGCCAAACATCTGTAAAGTGCTTCCACAGTTCATTGAGGGTATTGAGTGAGTGTCTGCAGGGGCTATTCCAGGATTTTTTCTGTGTGGGGTGGCCGGGGGGGGGGGGGGGGGGGGGGGGGGGGGGGGGGGGGGGGGGCATTCCACTTAAGCGAGGCCCTGGTATTGTGCATGCTGACTCACTGAAATAGCTTTTCCTGGGACACTTGATGGAATTGAGCCATCCTCAAGGTTATCAAATCCGGCTGTGCTTTTCTCACTATGACAATTCAAAGTGTCTGTTATGAAAAAGGTCCAGTGCATAGTGTGCCACCCCGGGACCCCCCTATAGACCGGCGCCTGGGTGTCATGTGCAGCTCCTAACACATGCATGTGTGCAAGAATTTATTATATCATGCACTATTTTAATAATCTGAGTGATATGGGATGTTCAGGTGCCAGATTGGGTCATTGCAGTCCATCAGGAAGGGTCTCCTCGGGACTCTCAACTTGCAGATGGAGCCACAATTGCCCGCTGGTGGGCTGGATGGTGTCAGAGAGCAATGGAGGAACACCTTCAGCACGGTTGCTCACAAAACCAAGGGTACTGAAGGTAAGTGAAAAAACAAAATTCAAAGAAACTACTGTAGAGCCCCTTTTTTCAAGTTATTATTCCTTAGTGGCCTTTTCAAATCCAAACGCAGCCAAACTTGTCTTTTCTCCATGTCTTTAAGTTCCAGCCTCCTCTGTCCACTCTGTGTCACCTGACGTTGCAAACAGTACAAGCCTTAAATGCTGTTCCATGGCCTCTCAGGTCTTCATGAAAGGTATGCCACAATGTGTGTGTGTGTATGTACGAGTGTGTGCATGCACATCAACATGAAGAGATATATTAATGCATGTACTCTAATAATTCTTGTGTTTACCAGACTTGGGATGGGACAACTGGGTGATCCATCCTGCCAGCCTTACCATCATTCAATGTGGACTATGCAACCGTGAAGTTAACACTGAGCAATGTCCATCAGCCAACACCAATGTCCAGGATGCCGACTCACAGGTATAATTCTCCAACATTTGAATATTAAAAATAAGTGTCTGCAAACCCCAATTACCTTATGTTGTACCTTATAGTGATATATATTTACATACATAGATACTTTTGTAGTAGTTCCCTCCCTCTCTTACAACTCAAGTGCAGTGTTTGAGTCTATGTACTCATTTACATTCCACTGTGCCTGAATTTCAGTGTCTTCAGTGTCTTGGCTCTACAAAAGCACATAGTTTACCTTATGTTCAGGAGGTGAGCCAGCTGCCAATAGATAAGCCTGTTTTGTCCTTCTGGCAACACAAATTTAGCAAATACAAGCTAAGACACTTTCTAAAGTTGGTAAATCAGAAATGACTGCAGTGTGAATGCATATTTGTGTTATGGAAACCGATAGGACATAACTTTTTAAAACATTGTGGGTCTAGCCTCTTTTAAAATATGCATTTTAAAAGACCACTTTTGGAATTTTGTTTAAATTCTTTCTTAAAGTGCCCATATTATAAAAAATTTTAAAACACTTTTTCTGGGATTTTAGGTGTTATTTTGTGTCTCTGGTGCTTCCACACGCATACAATCTTGGAAAAAAAACTATCCATTCTGTTTTGAGGGAGATACGGTTTCTGAACATCCTCTGCCTTTAGTCTCCGGGTGAGCTGATTTAAATCTGTACGGCTTACCTGCGTCACTAGCTGAGACGAAGTGGCTAACTGTAGCATGAAAGCGATCACATGAGCTGTCTCACTCTGTAGCTAAAACAGAGAAACACAAGGTCAAAAGAGGATCTACAGCAATGTGCAGTACAACAAAAATATAGTGTTTTTTTAAATGAAACCATGTAAACCTATTCTGGTACGACATCAAAATACAATTATGAACCTTCAATTTAGAATAATATGGGTGCTTTAATCTAATTGTTGAAATTAATCTTTGTTTTTTTCTTTCTTATCTGCGTATATGGCACTTCCACTAAACTATGAAACAACTTTTTACATTTCCTTTTCAGCAGTCAGTGTAAATGTCTATCACTGTATCATTTTGTCTTTACTAGAAGAAACAGAAGAAACAAACTTAAATACAAGTCAATCTTTTGTTTAGTCTTGTTGGGCAGTTTGTGCAGTGGCCTTACTCCTCCTCTCTTTATTCCTCTCCAGGTGCCGTGTTGTCAGCCCACTTCCCAGGAAATGGTGCCTGTCCTCTACATGGATGAATTCAGCACCCTCGTCATTTCATCCGTGCAGCTGACCCGCAGCTGTGGCTGTGGGCCTGGCGACCTCCAGCAGCCCAGCAGAGAGTGACGTTTGTTTTACTGTCCTCAGTATGACCCATCTGGTCCACACAAAACCACATGAGATACAGAAAAGGTAGATACAACTTTATATGCTGACATATCTTCTCTCACTACACTTATTTCAGATCCTTTTAGTGTGTATTCAACACTGAGCGTGGTAACCAAAGCAAAGTCTCTCTCAGTTTTGCATTCCTTTCTCTCCTTTCTAACCAGAATGTGCCATTACAGACCTGTTGAACCAGCCAAACACAAAAGTGATTAATTAATATTTTAGTGGTAAAACTGATGAGGATCTTAATCACACGTTATTTATCTGAAATTACAATCTGCATTTGCGTACCATTGTGTTTAATTACCAGTTAACCAATAAACTTACCATATGCTGATTTGGCAGGCCAATAACAAAAAGGCATTTCTGCGGATAAATGAAAGTATTTGTCTTTCACCAAGAGCTACAAATAAAGTGCAGCTTACTCCCGTGTAATTTAAAGCTAACAGTTTATCTTTAAATGCATCTCATTACTGCACGCTATTTAAAGCTACCAACTGTTACTGAGTGTTCCCTCCAAAAATGTGAGACTGTGCAGAGCCAAATTCTCACACAGGCCAGATGTCTCTTCTCTGATCTGTGAAACGACTTATCTTGTAGCCAAGAAGTCAATTTAATCAAATCTAAATATTTATCTTTTTTTTATATCATGAAAAATCTATAACTAATTTTAAATTAAGTATATGCTTTCCATGTTGAGGGTCAAACAGTTTTTGCAGGGAGAGTAATAGGAGACGACTGCGTTCACCAACTAAATCCCCGCACCTAATACTTAGTATCAATTTCTTCTGAGTACGAACATCTGCTGTGTTTTTCCACAAGCATCCATTGGCCGAGCTCCATTTTCATGTTTAAACTGATAGAAAAGATAAATTTGATAATGCTGCCCTGCAACCCCCCAAAAAACTGTAATTGTAAAAGGAATCATAATTTCAAGATGTAAACATATTTATAGAAAAAGAATGGTACTTTCTCTTGACATAAATACTTTGTTATATCATATTAAAGGGCTTTTCTGTGATGTATTACTTTGACCAGTAAAGTAATTTAATTAGATAGATCAAGGGCCTGTCAGAAAATATAATGAAAATGAAGATGTGTGTCTAAATTGTGATTAGAAGAAAAATAGTCAGTTGATTTATTGTATTTTTTACCTACAGCCAATTTTAACTTTTAGAGCATTTCACTGTCTGTTATATTCTTTTTTTTCTTTTAAGTTGTTAATGAATCCATAACATATTGTGTGATGTTTGTTTTTTTATGAAGCAGAGTTGTTGTTTATTCCATATGGGTTTTTGAACATTTAATAGTTAGTGACATTTTGTTATATGCTCACGCTGGCTTTACAAAGTTACCTCACCATTCACTTTTGCAAGTATTTTCACAAGTGCACTAAAACGTATCAGTGATATTTCACCTCAACTCAATCAATATACATCAAATGTAAAATGTTTTATTTTACTTATGACCTTGCTATGACCTCCTAATCATTTGTACTGATTTCCTGATTTCTTGCTTACAATTTTTTGAATAAAGTTGATTTGAAATACAAATGTTTTTAGTCTCAGTTTTTCATGACAATCTTTATTATAGGCTGGTAGTCTAGAGGGAGGAAAATAGCAGAGGAAGAAATGTTGGCACTGTACTCCAGGAAACCAGAATCTGGTCAGGGGAAGAGCAACATCTTGCGCACTTTTGAAAAGTCTTCAGCCTTCAGTCTTCTGCTGTGCCTGTGTTTGTATCTTTTCCTGGCTGCAGTGGAATCTTATTGTCAAATTGTGCAAGATATTTATCCGGAACTACAGTCAAGCAACTACTTTACAAAAAGACAGCCAGATTTGGTCCAAAAATTCAACATTGCAAGCATTTGATTTTATTGATACTGGACAAAATGTCAAGGTATTTCACTATGTGGGGGTCTTTTGGCATACTGTCCTCCCTTCTGCTGGTTGTGGGGACAGTTGAATGTTCAGAGAAGGAAGCGTTCCTGAAACCAGTCTCCAACCCAGGGACACAAATAACAGAATGTTTGATGGAGTGCACTGGAATGACCTACATCAAGAAATTGCAACTTCAAGACAACCATAATATACGTCTTAAAGATTCCACAGAAGGTAAGAAGTCATTGTATGAGGACATTTTTGGGCATCTTATCTAATGAATTAACACATGCTGTAAATGCACATTTTATTTTCTTTGTACTGAGTAAGTGCTGGCTGTCTGTTTTTTTTGTTGTTGATGATTTCTTGTCTTTTTTTTGCCTATTTGGTATGTGCTTGTCTTTGTATTGTTGTATCAAAATATCTGCATTAATAAAATGTACAAATAAAGATGGTAAGGAGTCACATTTTCAACTCTAGCATGGTTTACCATCCGTTCATCTCTCTTACTGTATGTCAATCCAACCCTTTATATAGGGGAGAGCCGGGACAGTTGAAACACTTTTTAATTAAACGTAGCCTAATATACAGAGCGGTCGTATCGCAATGAAAGCTACTATTTTATCACTAGCAACCTACACCTGTCATCTGCCAAATACAGTTGCATTTTCAGCTTTGAACAAAACCGTTCAGGAATTATTAGAGGAAAAGTGGAACGTGCGCCCGTCCCACGTAGCTGGGCTACACGTCTTTGTGAATGTCAGTTAACAACTAATTGCCGTCATCGTGAAGCGTGTATGAAGCGGTTATTAAAATATCATGTGGATGATTCTGCCATTTGTATAGGGTTAGTAGGCTACAGTACATTTTTACAGTTGAAACAGCTGTTTCAAATATCCCGACATAGACATATGTCATTATAACCTGTTTTGTTTTTCATGTAAACAAGCATGCAATATGGAAGCCTGGGGTCTATAGTATACTAAACAAGCATATAGTCAAACCATTACAACTCAAAAGTCGTTTATTGGCTGTAACTCCGGGATAAATAACAGGAAGATATGTGGCTGATAGAAGGATGTTAACATGCTTTATGTTTTTAAACCAAGGAAGGCTGTCTATCATCATTGCACGCGGAGAAAACTAGAATGTTTCATACGTCCCGCGTTTCAATCTTCCCGGCTCTTCCCTAGCACACACAATCTGCTGCGTATAGGCTTCCATTAAACAGTTTCTCTTCCTAGGAGACCTCGGGGAATACTGTTGGTCTACAGAGCTCAAGTGCACCACTGGAGAGAGCTTTCAGCATGCCTACGTGGTGCTGCCTGTTGATGTGTCTGCAGATGGACACGAGCAGCTGGAAGTCAAAGCCACTGTCCCCACGGTCACCATACTGCGCGCACACAGCAGTCCCACCATAATCGCAGACAACTGTGGCCTCCGATATGACGTCACGCCGCACTTCAGCACAGAGACGGTGGGGGCGTCCTTCTGCATACAAGTTGTCACCCCCGAAGATGTCCTCGGGGACAAAGTTCTTAAATGTCCTCCTTTTCTGGTCACCTTCTGGCAGAGGAAACCAAATCAGTCCAACCAGGAAGGTGGCGGATAAAATGTCAAGTACTGAAGTCCTGCATTGAAAACTTTAAGTGACAGTAGCCTATGTCAGCATAATCAAGAAGTACTTACAGCTTTAAAAGTAAAAGTACTCAAAGCAAAATTGTGGCCCCTGTGACTGTTATACCATTATGCATCATATCATGGTAATATTATGACTCATGCATTAAAGTGTGCACAGCATTTAAATGTTCTAGTTAGTTGATCTTTAATAAAGTTACATAGTTAGGATACGATTTATCAATTGTAGTATAACAATTGAAAATAGTGAGAAATGCCAGTCTCAAGTTCTCCGAGTCCAAATTCATACCTTCACTATAGTCCAAACATAGAAAATATTAAATTATTCAAAAGGAAAAGCAACGAATCCTCATGTGTGTGAAGTTGGAACCATAAAAACCAAAAAATGGTGTTGCCAGTTCATTTTCTGTCAATCCATTCAGCTACTTGGATACTTTAATCTGTAACAAGACATCATATTTTACAATCTATTCATATATCTTCAATCTTAATTATTAATCTTAATAATTAAATAATAATAATAATGATAATAACTAATAATAAACTTAAGCAGTCAAATAATTGTAGTGAAGTAAAAACTACAAAAGTGAAAAGTATCTTGAAATAGAAGGCTACAAGTATGTCAAATTTGTATTTTAGTAGTAGTTGTTAGAGTAAATGTATTTATTTACATTCCACCAATGTATAATATACATATGAGGATCACTACTATCAGTATATTGGTTGTTTTACATGATAGATTGTTACCATACTTAAAACCTCATCTCAATGTCTGAGTCTTGCTTGGATAATCCGTAAAATAGTTTGTAAATTATTCATAATTATTTACCACTGGCTTACAAATCTAGTAACTGTCGTCCAGAGTTGAACTTTCTTCTTAAAGTTCTTCTGTGTCATAGATTTCTATTCCTTTACTTTCATTGTCAACATTAGTTCTCTCATGATTTTTTTTCTGTTTTATGAAGTTGATTTAGAATCAGAATGATGACTCTGTCTTTAAGTTTCTTTCATGTGATATGTGATTTTCTTGTTTTAGCTGTGAAGGTATTTAATATTGATGATAGATTACTTTTGCGTATGTGAATACAGCTTTGTTAAGCACTTGACATTTATTGAAAATTTGCAAGACAGTGGATAAGACATATGCCTATGGTGTGGGAGATCTGGGTGTGATTCCCGCTGCAATCCATCACACATTACTTTACATTTAACCCCTAGTTGCTCCAGAGGTGTACAACCTCTGACAGACATAGCAACTGTATGTTGCTTTGGATAAAAGTGTCAGCTAATTGACATGTATTGTAATGCAATGTAATGTTACATCATCAGGGCTCTGCTGGATTCAAAAGGCAACCAGAGTGATGCCAAAGTTCTCTGTTAAATAAATAATGTAAGTACGAGATGTTAATGGTTGTGAGTGTTTACAGCAATATTAAATCATTTTCTTTTTTCAGTCATGTTCATTGTGCTTACTGTTGGGAAACATTCAAACATACTATTTTAACCTTATGTTAAACCAGAACCCACTATTGCAAATCCAATTCTAATTCTAATCAATTGCAAACAGAGTACTAAACACTTACACAAACTGTACGAACAAATGACTTTGGAATAGTTTTTGCTGGGAAGTTTTAGAGGAACACTATCATATTTAGAATGCTGCCATTACAGTACTGCATGTGCCTTGTGCATCATGTATGTGTATTTGTCTGGTTGCTGTACACATGTTTACTATGTCAGTATGTGCTGCTCTGGGTTTTAAATACAGTACACACATATACATTTACCAAATTTCACCTGCCCTTGATGTTGTAGCCATAACACGCTTGTTGTATTCTATTCTACTCACAAGAAACAATATAGTGCCACCTACTGGTTATCATTTAAACTTATGCAATCATCAGACTGCAGTGCTTTACACCATCCAGCCTCTGGATGGCATCATGGAACGCTTGTTACAGAGCAGCCTCTACACCTAATGACCAATCACTGCCCTCACTCTGTTCCAACATTTTAATTTGACTAAATTTAAATTTTGAAGTAAGCGTACGCTATTGATATGGCTTAATAAATACCGTGTTCAATAAAACCCAACCAATATACTCTTAATCCATTTCTACATTATTTTGACCTTTTATAACAAATACCTGGATTTGACAGTCTCTGTAGCAGTCAGTGGTTGTTTCAGCCCCATTACCCTCCATATTAGGCCTTTATAATAGTTGAATATCTTGAATGCATGAGTTTGAGTGTGCCAAAAGTCATCAGCATTTTTTTTTTCATTTCTTTTTTTAGGCAAGGCAAGGCAGCTTTATTTGTATAGCACATTTCAGCGGCGGACCTGTCAATTTTCCTGTGCTCAATGGACCATTTTGTGGAAACTAAAACTTTGTTGACCAATACGGTAGGCGTTCTACACAGGCAGAACCATATTTCTTTACCATGTCATCTACCACCGGCCCACATCTGTTCTCTAGTTACCCATAACCAAAAGTAGAAGTACCTCTTAATACACTACAATATGGTCGTCACTGTGAGGTTTAATTTAATCACGGCAAACTGTGCAAAATTCTGAACAGCTCCAACTAAATTCTTGTAAATATTGTCATGAAATCTATGTCACATAATTGTACAATTGTGTAATTATATTGTATTGCATATTATGTTAATTAGGCCCAAACTGTTACATATTTCTGTTGGCTACAATCATAAAAGTCTCATGGTCTATTCAGCTGTGCTGAGCCTCCCGTTAGGTCTAAATGAAGTAAGATGATGTTGTGTTCTCTGCTGGCAGATGGCCAGTAGCAGCATAACCACCCAGGGTGAGTGTCAAATAACAGACCTTTCTGCACAGCCTGTACTCAGGCGCGCATTAAATCACACACGTGCTGGTGTCCACGCTCCAAAAGCAGCAACACACAGACAGAGGCTACTTTATTCTTTTGTGACGCACTTCATCAACATGCTCATCCTACATGTCTGGTTGAAATGTGTTAAATGATGTGTCTGTTTTTTTTTTCAGCTGCAGACTAAACTCTGCAACCTACAAGAGATGTCACAACCACTGCCAGTTTTGGGCTCTGTGTCATCAGATCAGCAGAACTGTCAGCAAGGTGGCATAGTGAGGTGGAAGACTTTATTATCTGCTTCTGTATTTCTGGGTAGGAGAGTGAATCCCGTTCAGCTCCCGAGGGCCTGCTTGTTAGCTGTAAACAAGATAAGATATTGCATCCATCCAACGACCAATCACAAAAGGGTCCCACAGGTGTTTATTTATTTCAAAATTAAAACGTGGATATTTTGTGTACTATGTTTGGTCTTTATTTTGAGCTAAATTGGTTTGTGCACTCTTGTCACATATATCTCACATAAACCATGAACAAATGATTTACACATTAGTTATTTTAGTGTGTCCTGTCACAAGATTGACCTACCTAAAGTCCTGAAATTTCTATAATATGGATTTAAAATAACCCACATCATCACACACCCTTCACCATGCCTAGAGGTTGGCATGGGGTACTTTCCATAAAATCATCTATCAATGCAAATCAACCCAGCTATTAGGATAACTGAAAGGAAATATAGAATCCTGAATCCATGAAACAACACGCCTTTAAAAATCTGTCTTACCCTTATAGAATTTAACATAGGGGTGTGTATACATTTACTTATTTACAATACATTGTTCATTCACAAAGAAAATTTGTATCCTTAAAGGTTAGATTTTTTTTCTCATTTTAAATTAGACTAATTATTATTTACTAATTTTAATCAAATTCTAAAAGATTATTTTTTTATTCCTCTTTTCAGTCAACTTTAGAATGGGTTGATAAACTTATGAGGACCACTGTCTTTGTTTTTGTCCGGCTGTCTACACCCACTTAAAATTAAGTTAATTTAAATACTCGTAGGCTACACATCAGTCAGGGGTGAAAACACATAGCTGCACAGATGACTGTACCATGTCTGTTACGCAGGGGTAATACTAGCCTGTTGGGTTTAGGCAAACTGTCGTGATGTGAAAAAACAAAAACACAGAGAATAATATAGTTTATAGCCTAAAATTAGGGCTTGTTTGTTCTATTTACTTTGTATTTACTCTTATAATAGTAACACTACTACTTTAGAGGTATTTTCAGACAAACTTGGACTGAGTGTCCAAAACTGAGTTTGGTCCCCAGATGGCTGAATAAAGTAGAACAATCCAGTGGGCAGAGAGAGAGAGAGAGAGAGAGAGAGAGAGAGAGAGAGAGAGAGAGAGAGAGAGAGAGAGAGAGAGAGAGAGAGAGAGAGAGAGAGAGAGAGAGAGAGAGAGAGAGGACAACCCAAACACAGACGGTTAGCAGACAACTATTAAACAACGGCGGCCTGACAGCCATTTAAATGAACTAATTCTTCAGCGGTAAAACTAAACAATGTGACCGAGTGAGAAGGACACCTTGGTGAGGACTGTCGGAAACACATGACAACCAACTTTGGATGTTGTGAGAGGCGCACCATGGCATCTCAGCCGAGGTAGGCAGACACAGCCGCAGCTAGCTGCTAGCAGCTGGGCGCTAGCTTCACAGCCTGATCGGATAACTATCATTAATTAGCTAGACACGGCTAGACAGCTCACTAGCAGCGCACTTTACCCAGGTAAAGTTTGAGTTTGAAACTCTGAAAATATCACAAGAAACGCTAACGTTAGTCTAGTAGTTTTTTGTAGTTATTCTAAAACTGACATGAAGGTTGTTGTTTTTTTAGCTTTGATAAGCAGTTCGAGGAAGAAGTGGAATCAGCTGGAAAGAGCTGGCTGGTTAAAGGGGCTGCTGTGTTTATAACTTGCAAGCTAGCTAGTTTTTGTAAGATTAAATTTAAGCAAACGTTACTCATACTTTGACTTTCTGTAACGTTAAACCTCAGGCGTCGTGTTTTGACTAACTTGGATTTTGGGTAACACGTTGGATAGCAAGACAAAACTGGTTTGACTCTTGTTTGTATTAATTTCCTTTTGCTGTGAAATCACTCTAAAAATACAGGGCAGAATGACCGAGACTGAAGCACAAGTCAACCACTCTGCTATAATGTCCTGAGCAGGAGAGATACAATTTATGTTTCAGTCACCTAAATTGTATTTAATAATTTACACAATAAAGTTAATGAAAAAAACTAAATGCACAATAATGCTCAACAGGGCTTGAAGATCTTCTATCCCGATATAGGTAATTTCATGTCTCAATAAGATATCCCGGTATAGCATGTGTGTTTGTATAATCCTGTGTAGGGCTGCCACTAATCGTTAATTTTACTGTCGATTATTTTCTCGATTAGTTGTTTGGTCTCTAAAATGTCAGAAAAATGTGATCAAGGGCCAAGGTTCTGTTGTCAAATGTCTTGTTTTGTCCCCAGCTCACAGATATTCAGTTTACTGTCATGGTGGAGTGAATAAAATAGAAAATATTCAGATTTAAACAGCTTATTATGCTTAAAAAAAGAAAAGAAAAGAAGGCTTAGACTAGTTAATCAATTATCAAAATAGTTGGCATTTAATAATACATAAATATTGTCATAACTTAGTTGGGCTGATGTTTTTTGACATTGTGATAGAAACTATATAGAATAATGTTCATATGGGTTATACAATATACATTTTTATATATCGTTTTGATGAAATGTATTGTCATATCGTCCAGCTCTAGTGGAAAGGTTGTCATGTCACCTTTTTTCCTACATTTGTTTAGTTTCTAGCATTTGTCATCTATGATCGATAAATCCATACACTCCAAGCTTTCCCATTCACCTTGGTGAAAGGCTCTGGTGTACAGTAAATTATAATTTGTTCTAAAAGCAGGGAAATTGCCCATCAACGTCCTACAGGAGCAGCCAGACTGCTCAAAATATTTGTCATTGGTCCAAACAGGTTAACTTTGAGCTTGTATATTTATTTCAGTTTAGTAGTTTATAATGTCGTGGACAGTCCCCCTTAATGAACTGGACAGTAAAGGGAGTATCTTTAGCCTCTATGGCTAATTTCTGTCTGTAGTCCCTGGGCAGCTGACATTAGGCATCCTAAAATATAATGGTTAACATATTAAAATGAGTTACATTACATCTACAATAACAGAAGGCCTAAGCAAAAAGGGTTAAAACATTCAAGAAGTAGCACACAAACAAACAAGCACAGATAATGGCATTAAAGGGGAATTCCGGTTGATTACAACACGTATTTCTGTTGTTTGTAAATTTGGAATGCTGTCAGTAAAGAGAAAAACGAGAACAATCGGTGCCGGCTACACGTGGTATCCTCCTGCTAGAGTTAACTCTAGCTGTTCTCTTGGAAGGAATCACTTCACAAGGGTAAGCACTTTAAATGACATTTTGAACATGTTAAGAGGCTAAAAACATGTTTAAAACGTGTCCTTTTATGCCTGTTGGGTGCTAACGCTAGCAGGAGGATAACACGGTGTAGGCAGCACTGATTGTTTTGTTTTTTCTCTCTACTGACAGCCCTACACATTTACAAACAACAGAGAGTGTTGAAATCGACCGGAATTCTCCTTTAAAGCTGTCCATGCAGTAAAAACAATACGTGATAGGAGAAATATCTCAGAAGCCACATTGAAAGCACATACCAGACATAAGGCAGCAGAGATGGAGTGATAGCAACAATGACTATGTCACATAAAACGCATATCACATCTGGCAGTTTAATGTGTGCAGTAATAGTTATCCGACAGCCATTTTTGTGCATAATGCAGATGTGACTAATTGGTTAGAGGTTAACCCAATATCAGGATTATATCACTGTGTGAGTGCTACAGTTTATGTTTCAACCTCATCAATAATCTAAACCCCGGTATTGCTAGCAGGAGTTGTTTTTAATTATATTCTGTTGGTTGAGAGCTTGTGTCACATCATCAACATGTACAATCATGAGCAATTTGTCATTTTCATGTTTTGGAAGACTAATGTGTAATTTAATACAGGCACGGTATGTTTCTTTACCTTTGGGTAGTACTGTGACTGGGCAGGGCCAGTTTGCACTGTTCTAGTAGTTTGGCCGGTCTCTTTCCTCCTTTAATGAGTAAGTGCTCATCTGTTTGGCATAGTCCCAAATCTGTGCTGCTTCACTTGTTGCCATGGAAGCGTCCCATTGGGGTGGCTGTCAGTGAGGACGATCAACACTGTATTTTGGGATGAAAAGTGCAAAATTTCAAAATGTGGATAAGTCTGCAAGATATTTAAAGTTTTAAACAAGGCGCCTGATCCCACAGGGACTGCTGTAGTTGCACAATGTAATTTATTATAGTGAACAAGCTCTTATGCCATTTACATCATATCTGGACGAGTAGTATCCATTTGATGTCTGCATGTTGTCTTTGGGGACTAGAGAGAACAGATGTGAATGTTGTGGTGAATCCTCAAGGCGTCTGTGAGTCTAATTAACTTTTCAGTTGATATGATGGGTTGTCTTCTCCCATTAGACCCTGCTGCTCTGCCCCATGGGTAGATAAGTCTGTGATAAGATGCCATAAATGTTCACTCTCTACATTTTCTGGTTTCTTTAGCCAAAACTGATTTTATCATAAGGATCTGTCAGATTCATTGTTAATATATTTTTAAACATTTGAGGGACCTAGCACATCTTTGTGTTGGGTAATTGTATTGTAACTAGAGTAACAGAAATAATGCACTTGTTAATGCAATGCTGACTAAAGATCTGTGTTTCTTTGTAATGTTCAACAGCACATACAATGAGAAAAGGAACCGTCTTCGCCTCCAAGCATGGGAACAGAGGAACCAAGAAACAAGCCAAACCAAAGGACTCCACCATGATCATGTGCCACTCTTTAGGGAACCATACAAAGTAAAGACACACAACAGTAGTTGAAAATAGCAGTTTTCACATATGAACGCCAAACAATGTCCAAAGTCCGAGGAATCAGGTCTTGACATAGCCTGGAGTTCTTTAACACATGTAGCACACAACAGAGATTGTCAGTGTCGGACGGCGGGTAATAGATAGTTTTAGGTCTTCATTGCATGTGTGAAATTGGTTGATGATGCAGGGCTTCTGCTGTTATTGTTATGGATAAAAGTTGTATAGGGTCAGTTTAAGACATTGTTCTTAAAACTTACTGGTACTACTGGTAAACATTATTGAAAAACAGTAAGAAAAAAACAGAGGAAAATTATATTTCAGAAAAAAATCTGTTTGCAGACAAAGGTCTTTGGTTTCAGAGGTCAGTCATATGTTTGTCAACTATACCTTTTTTTAATAATTCCAAAATCCTGTTTAGTTTTACTAAATATATAATATATTTGTATGCAAAAAATGCAGAGGATATATCATGATTGTTTTCAGAGAATTATAAGAATGTGTTTTAGACTAAAGAGTTCTATGTCCTCTGTTATCATAACTAAGTGTTTGACCTTTCTTTTGCAGACAAACAAAGGGGATGAGCTTTCCAATCGAATCCAGAGGATGCTGGGCAGTTATGAAGATGTGAATAATCCATATCCCTTTGCCATTGATCCTCTACCCATTCCTACTGTTGTCACCTTCTCACAGTCAGATCAGGGTCAGCCAAACACCAATAAACCAACCAAACCTCCATTCCATAACCAAGTCCATTACAGGTCCACCCAAAGTCAGAAATCCCCCTCTAGTAACGTTTACTCCTCTCAGCCCATGGGGACGTTCACTACCTCTTCTCCTAACCACCATGGTCTAACATCAGATTTCTCAAATGTGTCTTTGAACCACAGTCAGCTCAGCTTCTCAGCACATCAACAAAAGAGTGAAGCCCACTCAGATCTTATAGAGCGTGGTAGCCTTCCCCAGGAAATGTCTTCTCAGTCTCCTGATACTAAGCCTCCACCCTTCCTACAATACAGTGACCATGATTCCAATGGCATGGACACTAAGGACACCTTTGAAAGACATCAACTTCAAGGTTCCACAGATCACCCCTCTGAGTCTGCCGGCAAAAGGGATGTCTCCACATTTAACCTAAAACAGTCCCCCAAAGATGCATCTCTGCCTCAAGCCAACAAGGGTAACGCACTACCTTCCCAGACCTTCCCTTCACTCCTGTCGTCGAAGCAGCCCAGCGTAGTCATGACCCAGAAGCCAACAGCGTATGTGCGGCCCATGGATGGTCAGGACCAAATGGTCAGCGAGTCACCTGAGCTGAAGCCTTCGCCAGAGCCATATGAATCTCTCCCGGAGTTAATCAACAAATCTGACGTGGGCAAAACGAAGATACTGCCACAATTTTTGGAGGCAAGTATATTTTCTTCGATCTCAAAACTGTAATACAATATCATATCATTTAAAATGCAATGTGGCTGCCTAGCATAAAGACTAGAACAAGAGAAAACTGCCAGCCTGGCTTGAAATACTCCTGGTTCCTTGAACTTGCTACTTGTTGTTTTTTTGCTTTGGTTTTTGGTCAGATCAAACATATGAGATATGACCTGGTAATTAGTGAACTTTGGTAGGTGGGTTTCATTACCTTAGACAGAGCCAAGCTAGCTGTTCAGTCTTTATGCAAAGCCAAACTAACAACTTACAAAACTAACTATTTCAAACTATTACATTATTAGGAATAGTAGTAGTAACAGAGCTATAATCCTTGATCCTTTTAAAGCTACTATTACAGAAATACATAATAAAAAACAATATTCTAAATAATGTACTGCATATCCCTAGATAGACATCCAGACATCATACTGGTGGTAAGCAAGGTTATATTGCAGGGCTAGGGTGAATATAAAGCTAGGATCTAAAGTACAGTATTGTCTTAAGTATATCAAAATACTTTATAGATCTCCTTAGGGACATATTGTAATACGTTGTTATTGTTGTCTGTATATACACTACGTCCACCTTATGATTTGAATTTTAATCTAAGTTTGAAAAAATATTTAATTTATAAGTATATTTTCCTCTTCAGTAACATAGATATAATTGTCTAGCAATATCATATACTGCAAAATCTCTTATTTGGTACTTTGAGTGACTGTTGGGGGGGTTATACTACTTATTATTTCCCAGCACTGTGAATATACTGTGGGATTAGAAGATTTCTTTTTTTGGGAGAATTTGGCTGAACTCCAGTTCAACTCTAATCATAAATACACACACCCCTAGCACCTGCAGCACTCTACACCTCCCCCTCCCAGCCTGCAGCAGCACAACAGGGCTGAATACAAGGCTGTTTTCGCTGCTAAGGCTAATCCAGTGCAGGATAGCCAGGCAGTTACTCATTCCCCTATTTCTCACCAACACTTCACTCTGGAGTTAAGTTCCACATCTGCAAAAAGCTATGTGTCCTCAGCTGCCTCTGCTAACTTCACCCCTGGCCTCAGCAGCAGAACAATAAATTACCTTTGTCACCAACTTACATAACTGCTCTGGCCCGTTCACTCTGACTTTATCTCAAACATTGTCCATTCAGAAAGGAAAAACTGAAAGACAAAAAAACTAAACAGAAATGCAGCCTGTGGACTCATTCATATCTAATGTTTGGGTCTGCCTACGTTGCTGCTTGATATGGGGTATTGCGTCTTTCATCTAGTGATTGAGGCTGTCCTGTGCTCCGTTATTGTGGTGTTGATTTCAAATGCCTCAATTAAAACAAACAATGCACATTGTTATTAAGTATTTCCTTTTTTATGTATGCATTTACTGTGACATTATTTAAATAGAAAAACATGTTAAAAGGAAAATGATTTAGCTTTTTGGATTTAATAACGGAATTGTGACATTCCTTTTTTAAATGCCACATAAAATCAGACTGCTGCCCCTGAGCTGTTAATTTCACTAATTTCATTTTCGCATAGACAATGTGTCTCCATCTCAAAAAAACAAGGTTGCCTGCACCTCTTCATTAAAAGTAATATCAGTACTGTGCATTTAGAATTGGCACATCTGTGCTGCTCCCTACTGGACAACACTGAAATGCAATGTATCTCTTAACTCTGTTTTCTGTGTTGTGATTTGGAAATACATATAACAATGTTTAATTAGATTTTACTTTGTTCTTTTTCATTTGTTTTTATTCAGCCATTTGTAATATTTTATACTGTTCTACTATACTATATGTGTTTTCCATTCCCCACAATTTACAGTATACCTACAGATGAGTTGCCATATTGCAGGTTTTAAGATAAATGACAGCTCTTGTATTACAACTGGCGATGCCCCTAGTAGGGATAGATATGCCTCTATGCGGGTCAGATATAGTTGCACTCACCGAATGCAGCACATCGACAACAAGGAGTGAACAATCTAAGATGAAAATGGTGGTAGGATAAAAGCAGATTTAATGAGGGTTTTTGGGCATGTTTTATTTGATTTTTTTAACGTCTGTGAAATACCCAAAATGGTTTGCTCTGTAAAACATTAGCCCCTAAACAAATCTTTCTATGTTTGTTCTTCAAGTTAGAATTGAAAACACGTTTTTCACTGTCGTTTTGGAAACTCAAAATTATTACTTTCCTTTTCTGCAGACAAGGACAAATGAAGTTCTTTGTGTTGAGGACATCTTGAGGGTAAGTCATGATGTTTCAATTCAAATTTACAGTCGGCTATTGTCTTATTTGTCTTACATTTAACAACCTTCTGCTCCGGATCTACATAATTTTCTTTATCTTTATGTTTCTGTGTATTTTCGATTGTTCACTCACCTTACAGCTCCACTGAGATTAGCGTGTGAACTACTGACCTGTGCTAGGGAAAGACTTACAACACATACAATAATCATATTGCAAATAATTAGCAACATACAGTGGCTTTGCAGCAACTTTATCATATTTATTTGATTTGTACAGAGTAGTTTGTTATACTTTTTTTTAATTATAGTTGCATGTTTTTTAGCATGCCATTTTGGACTTTCAGAACATTTTGCAATTTCTGAATAATGACCAGCTGCAGTCTTGCCGCCAACAGCCCTGTTTACCTTATCCCAGATATGCTAAACTGAGATCCCAATACCCACTAATGCAATCCAAATTTAGTTTAAAACCATTCAAAATGTCAAATTAAAAAATAAAAGAAAGAACGTTGTCATTGATTTTCAGATATTTTGTTCGTCAAGACTTTTTGAATGGGTATCTGAGGTTCTAATGTGTGTAGGAAACCTATTCTTCCCATCATCCCACTGCCACTAACGGTCTGAGAGAGTCACAAAATGAAAATATCTCGGCATCTGGATGGATGAAAAGCTCTTTTTAAAATTTCCCATTAATGCAAATTTATGTGCCGACTCAAGCAAAAGAATAATGTCAGTTTTGGACTAAGGTGATGTGATTTTCAGACAAGCATCATCTTCAACTCTTAAATCTCTGGACTCTATCTTTCTGCCTTGAGAATTATAACTGTTCATGCCTGGTACACATCATAGCATTTTTTTATGAAAGTGTTGGATGGTCTTCTCTTCATGAAGGTGTGATACTCAGTGGTATATTGTTTTTATTTATAAGGCTCTTATTGGAAAACTACCACTCTACCTTACAGAACTTGCCTGTTACTCAGAGGGACATTATCAGACTCTCTCAGGCTGAAAGGGTTTTACTTCATATTCCACGAGCTCAGTCTGAAGTTTTAACTTTAGTGCACCTGACTCCTGGAACAAATTACAACACAATCTGGTTTTAACCCTGCAAACTTGCTTTACATAATTGTACTTTCTTTTGCATTGTAATTAAAAAATGTATTTATCAAATAATTTTTCCAATTAAGAAAGTTTTATTGTCTTTCTGTTTTCCTTATGATGGGTTCTTTTTTTCTTTTTTTTCTTTGTTATTGGAATCAATAACATTGGGAATGAAGGTTCCCCCTCAATTGTCTCTCTCGTGTATAAATAAAGGTTGTATGAATGAACGTATGGTTTGCCACCAGAAGCATAGTACCACAAGTCATGTATTTTAACCCATTGTGATGCACCCCCCCCATCAAAAATCATGTACTTATATCACACATCATACCAAATTTACTGTGATGAATAGTGACTAAACATCAGACACTGTTTGCATGCTTTATATTGTGTTGAAGACACATGTTAGCATTTAGGGAAGCTAGTCGTCTGTGCCAGGTGCACCTCACTAAGTGGCCATAGAACATATGCATTTTTGAATATTGCATAGTATGTGAGTTATAATGTGTGATATGCATTGCATTTACACAGTGAGATGAGATTCCATTATGCATTAATTCACGTCATTGCTAATTTGATGTAAAAGCTTTATACATGTTTGTAGATTGGCATGTCTGTAAGCTCCTAGCTCATCACACTTTTTTTCTCCTCCACAGGAAATGACCCACTCGTGGCCCCCTCTCTTGACAGCTATACACACACCTAACACAGGTGAACCCATAAAGTCCCCGTTCCCAGCCAAGGTAAGAGCCTAAAAAGGCTGATATGTACATAGAGGGAGGGGTCTTGTTTGCACTAATCCTTAGTCCTAATCAATTGAAGCTATCTTCAAATAGTTGCTTAACTAGCTTTCCCCTGGTGTTGCCCGAGGTCAGGTTATCAGCGCCACAGGAAATTGACTTAATTTGCAGGCAGGATATTTCATGATGTAAGGTTCCCATGCACGTTGAAGAGGAGCCTTATGTTCAGAATTGATAAATCCTTTCTATTTTAATGACCTCCTGGCCTTTTGTCCCACACCACTCTCAGGTCAAATGTTTTATGGCTTCACTACTGCTTAAGTCTTGTAAATTAAAGATCGGTGTCCGTGTACGGTACCAAATATTACAAGAAGTCATCCGATTAGTGTGAATGTAGATACAAATGGGAAAATCTAAAACAAATGTGTAACCCAGGTTAAAGCTTGCTTATGTTTTCTTCTGTGTCTACATAGGAATCAGAGCATATCTCCTCATGTCCAGAACAAAGTGAGTAATGAGGGAATGAAACAATTCAGAGTACAATTCAAGCACAAAACAAAGATTCACATTATAATAAATAGAAATGATGTCACTGTATCATGAAAAAATAGCTGGTTAGAGTCTGTTATGTCTGGAATGTATCTGTCATCATAAAGCATCTGCTGTACAACCTGTAGATACTCTACATCTGGAGGTTTGATCATGCCCAATGTTTTCTCCAAAGCAATGTTTCTACGGTTACTTCTACAACCAAGCTGCTCTATTATGTGAACTGGCCACAAAATGCCAGAGGATAGAAACAACCCTACAATTTTATCTCAAGTTAACCTCAGCTAAGAGTAAGAGGCAGTCATGTAGAAGAGAGGAATGATCTCTCACTTTTCTCAGGCCGTCTCCTTTACTGATTTACAAAAGCACATGTCTGTTAATGTATTGACCATTGTAATTGCAAATTACAGAAACAATTGTTTAACTGCACAAGACAGGATTTAGAAACCAGGCCATTCAGTTGTTCAGTCAGTCAAATATTAAACTTTCATGCCCAAAGCAAATTAACTTCAGTCTGCCTGACCAGATGTTATCTCGCCAATGTTTATGTAGTATTTTGAGGCTGCATTGGCTATCATATGCCTGACTATAAATAGTGTGTCTGCTGACTAAAAATAGTGTCAGTTGTGTGTTCTATTTACTATTACATTGAGCAAGAAAACAGTTTTTGTGCAATTTTAGACATAAGAAAGAGTTTGGGTGCTAACAAAACATTTTAGTAACAGGTTATTGTGTTACTGTGTGTTGATCAATGATTGAACTGTAGAAATGATACACAAGTCTGATATTGTTTACATAAATGAATAATTCAGGAGCAGCAGTTGTATAATCTTTGTATTTTCATTGTATGCATGGTGGTTAGTTTTAAACATTAACATGCAGTGGATGAAACCAAATCCACATTTGTGTGACATGTACATGTAATGACTTGTTTTTTTTCCCTCTGTCATTTCTTTTCAGAAAACTATCCTAAAGAATACTCTCCTGTACATCCATCCCAGATCATCCAGCAGAGCCCCTCATTGTAAGTGACTTGGCTTTTTCTGTGCCATAATTTTAAAATATGATGCGCAGCTGAACTGTAAATTGCCAACCTGAGGACCACTGGCTGACCATAGGTTTTATGTAATTAGCCACACAGACAACTTACAGATATTTTCATAAGGGCTGCAACTACACATTATTTAAACATCAATTATTTTCTGACAAAAATAATGAGGACAAATGGATTTCCCACAGACCAAGATGATTTATTCAAATGGCTTGTTTTGTTCAACCAACAGACTAAAACCATAATAGTCATATTTCTATTATAAATGACAAAGAAAATTCCCACATTTGAGAAGCTGTGAACGCTTCGTATTTTTGCCTGAAAATTGATTAAAGCGATTAGTTGTTTAAAGTTCTTCTCTGGTCATCAACTTATTGATTAAAAGACTATTCGTCAAAGATCTAATTTTCAGAGATAATTTCCTTCCCACACATAATATTTGCCAAACACAGTTTACCAGCAAAGCCTGGCCATGTGGGCACACAATGATTGTTACTTCATAAAAACTACAACACTACTATGTGATATCATTGTGGTGTTTTGTGTGTGTTCACTGTAGTTCATTTGAAGCAGCCCATTCCAGAGGGGTAGACTCCACTAGCTCCAGCGACTCGGAGAGTAGCTCAAGATCAGAGTCGGACAGTGAAAGCACCATCGAGGATCCACCTCAACTTCCTGTGGGAAACTCTGTTAAAGCCGAGGTAATTGTTGCTAGTCCTTTTTTTGTTTAGGACATATAAACATGCATTCTCTGAATTATTTGCTCTTCCTCATTTTTTTGATGTGCATTTTGTGTCTCTTTCTTTTTAGCCGGATGCTCCAGCAGTGTCCCATGGGGATTGGCAGTTGGGGAACTGGATCAGGTCCAGCCAGCAGAACTCTAGCATTGAAAGTCGAAGTGGTGTACATGTCTCTGACAGCCTAGCGCACAAACAGCTACCGCCCACTCAAAGTTCCAAGCCCTCGTTCAGTGTAGAGGTGGTTGACACCACCAGGGAATCTAAACCTCAGCCTTCTTCTCAGCTGAAAGAGTTTACTGATAAGCATGCAAAACTCCAGCAGCATAGTGAAAGCCCCCTGGACAACTGTAACTATCAAAGTAGCCAAAAAAAAAACTCTGTTGACTCGAACAGCTGTAGCAGTTCCAGGAAACTTTCATGCAACACACACTCCTCAAAACCAGCACAAGCAGGTTTCCCAGATTGCAAAGAAGCAGCTATCAGTGTGAAGTGTGAGGAAGTTGTCGCCACACAAGACAAAGACCCCCTTTTCACAGATAGACCCAAGGTTAAGACAAAAACAGGACATAGCAAGAAAAGCAAGGACAACAGTGACACTAAAAGAAACAGTAAGATGACTTCCAAACACAAGTCACTTGACAAAGCGAAGGCTGGATCAGAGCCTGTTGTCACGGTGATGCTGTGTGGTCATTGTCCATCGTGTGGTTTACAATATCCTAACCCCTGCTCCTGCCACACTCAAAGTCCTGCTCAGCCTGACCAGCTGCCTCCTTCCCTGCCACTCGGAATAAGTTGCACCAAACCAAAGTTAGAGACCATTTGCCAGAAGGGCACCAAGGTCTCTAACAAAACAACTCACAAGCAATGCAAGAATACAGGGCAGACAGCCAAGAGTTCTCTGGACCCCCACAGGCCTCCTCGATCCTTGCTGGTGAAGGTTGATCTAAGTCTGCTCTCAAGAGTCCCCCAGACCTCTGGCAACCACCAGGAGATACCCATCAGTGCAAAGAGATCAGCACTGATCATAGAGCAAGATGGAGGGGGCAGTGATGCTTCTGCAACACACAAACCCACCAAAACCAGCAAAAAGAGTGTATCACAAAATGTGAGAAATATAAGAGTCTAGGTCTGTTCCAATTAGTATACGTGTACATACCATTTTTTATTTAAATGTGTGTTGTGTTGTCTTCTAGGTTGAGATAGACCATACACCTCTTCCCAGGAAGAAACGGAGGCTGGACAGCAAGAATGCCTCATCAACTCATGCGTCTGTCAAACTAGAGTAGGTCGCTTAAATCAGAGGCATCCCATACTTGCTTGTTGTACTAGGGATAACATTAAAAACAAATTTAAATGAAATGTTCTTTCTGTTGTGGGACTGTGTCAAATCACACAAGCTCTCTGTTTTTTCCACCTATAGATGTTCCAGCAATTCAAACGAGGACAGAGCGCGAAAGAAAGCAAAGAAAATTCCTGTTCCTTTGCTGCAGCCTCTGACTCCCAAAAATGCTGCTAAAGGTCCAAAGGTGCACATACGCAGTACTGGAGAGGCCCAGGAGTCTAGTAAGAAGGCTCTGAAGAGCATCGACACCCATAATCCCAAGAAGACTAGGGCAAAGCAAACAGAAGATCCACGATTTGAAAAGGTAACAGCATATAATCACCAAGCTTACACAGACAAGCCAGACAAATTCATGCACATGACTGTAACCAGTGAACAAGGCTTACTAATGATTTTTACATGAAAAGGGGAACCATTCAAATTGTAACCAAATATCTGCCCTACAATCCTAGAAGAAGCCCCCAAAGAGCAGCCTCACCATCCCATCATCATCATTCTCATCATCATCATCATCATCATCATCATCATCATCATCAACAACAAAGCCCACAATGGAAGCTTTGAGCAACAGGCCCCTGGTCAGATTTGAGGACAGGTAAAAATCCTCTCTGCTGAGCTGTTAAGTTGTTCTAAAATACTGTTTTTGATATGTCCTCTAAAAGCCGGTTCTGTGTCTCAACCGACCTCGAATTTCTTTCCACAAAATGTGATATTTGCTCTATTTCCAGACTTAATCTAGTTGTGTCAGTTTTTTCACGGGTAAAATAAATTCCCAGAACAGAGACCGTTCTGAGATATTGTCCAGAGACAGCTTGAAAAGTGTACTAAAACCTTTAAACATTGAGTTACTTGGTGCCACATGTAATGGCAACTTCCCTGCTGTTGTTTTAAAATCTACAGTAAGACATAAAATGATTTTCAAACTATAACCAAATCTGCATCATAATTGATACCAATATTCCATACGCTTTTTCTCCTGTGTGGCCTTTGTCTCCTCTGTCTTTTAAGATTTTTACTTAAATGTAAATTGCATGAATTTATCAATCCAGCCCTCAGTGTCATAAATGTTCACTGCTACCTGCCTTTTTAAAAAGATGCATTTTGGTTGGGGAGTGGGAAATTGGGCAAATCCGATGGCTGTAATAAAGTGTTTTATTCATACAGTTATCCTGAAAGTGTTAGGCACAGCTTAAAAGTTGTAGCTACCTTTTTTATTAAATATATTTAATTGTTGTTTAGTTTATTTTTCAGACTCTGACATTTCTGGATTGGTATTAAAGCTATTGCCTCTAAATTTAATGATATTGTTGCCACAGTTTTATTAGGAACAATGCATGCATTTTGTATTGGATGACAATTTTTATTGTTCTGAATTGGTAGTTGTATTTTGTTGTAAGTCATATAATAAAGCTTGTTTTACCTGTAGGCATTATCCTGTAAAGCATTACATAAAGGAGGCCAAAAAGCTGAAGCACAAAGCAGATGCAGAAGTAGGTTCTCTCTTTTAATTTATTTTGAGTTAATCTGACTGCATAAAATTACTGCATTCTATCCAGTGATACAAGAAATGTATAACCAGATTGTATTTATTTTTGCTCTCTGTAGTCAGATAAGCACAGTAAAGCGTTCAACTACCTGGATGCAGCCATGTACTTTGTTGAAAGTGGCATCGCGATGGAAAAAGATCCACACATTTCAATGTCTTCCTACACTATGTTTGCAGAGACAGTGGAACTGCTCAAGTACGAAACCAATTTTATCATTATCTGCACAATTAGTAGTTTTTGTAATTATTAGTTTGCATATTTGGAAAGCAACAGACTGTACGGCTCTTCAACTTATCATAGACTTTGAGGTGTTGTTTTTAATTAAAAGTTAAATTTGATGCTATAATGTGAAGGTTTTGGCTCTATAACTGAATTTGATTCATGCATAATAGTACTTTTACTGCCACGTTCTCCACTCTCTCAGGTTTGTACTGAAACTTAAAAACTCATTGGACCCCTGTGCTTCACCTTCAGAAAAGGACTTTTTAGCATTATGGTAAGGTGTAGATAATACTTAATGTGCTTTGTCTACACACCAGTATGTCTCATGACATCCCAAATTATGATACTTGTGCTTTGTCTCCGGTTTTAGCTTTATTTTTATTTTTCATTTGTTGCCATTTATTAATAAGAGAGATGTTTATTTATTGTAATTCTGGAGGTTATAGTAGTATAATAGTCATAAAAAGTTGTATAAGCAAAGTCTAAGCATAATACATAATTAAAAATGATATAAAAAGACATAGTATAATGTCATAATATTGCATAGTATAGTATGTCAAACTAAGTATACTACATCATAAGTCATAGTATAGTATGTCCCAAAAATGGTCTACTTTCTTTAATAAATGATTTGAATTATGAAGAATTAACAACATTTAATTGTGTCTTGTAGTTTGAAGTGCCAGTCTCTCCTGCAGATGTCTATGTTTCGCCACAAACACAAAACTGCACTCAAGTATTCAAAGACCCTCACTGATCACTTCAGTGTAAGTATTAATGTATTACCATAACTTAAATTGCCAGTTTAATTGATTTGAAATTATAATGAGTAATATTTAATTAACGCAAAATGTATCTAAGTAGTTTTATGGAGTTGGAAGAGTAGCTCCTATATATAGATACAAATGTTGTAGTTCGGTTTTCTTTTGCCTATTAAATTTGGATCTCTTTCAGAACTCAACAACTCTCGATCCTCCTGTTTTAACACAAAAGTAAGTCACCTAGTTTGCATGTTACATTCACTGTTTGGGCATACTTGCACTTAGCTGTCGTGGTTGTGGCACATACAAAAGTCTTGTCCCTGTTTCCTTTAGAGTCACAGACACCCCGTCCTACAAGCCCAACATGCCGTCTCCAGCCAACACATCCACCAGTTCCGGCCCGGCCTCCCACCACAGTGGCAGCGGGCTGGTTGTGGACACTGTCTGCAGCACTGTGGCAATTCCCCAGGCCATTGGACAGGTGGCATTCACCTACGTCAACATCACTATGTTATTCTTGAGCGCACATGACATCTGGGAGCAGGCAGAGGAGCTGGCACAAAAAGGCAGCGGTAAGAATAGATGGAAAAAAGTTTTAACTTTTAAGCTAAGTCAAAAACTCTTCTAAAACAAAAAGCTACATGAATCTGAAAAGCTCCTTGATATTTGTTGTGACACAGCCTTAAAATAAAACAGATTAAATAAGGATACTTTTTTAACAATTATAGTATTGTTTAAGTTCACAGTGTACAGTAAATGAGGACTTTAAGTAAATAAAAAGTTTTAAGAAGAGATTTAAAAGTGTGTACTGAGCATACTGATACTAAAGCAGCAATCAGGCTCACAGGGAGATAGATCAAAGATATAAGCAAGCGCACGACCATGCAAAGCTCTTAAAATATCAGTAAAATTTCCACAAACAAATCTACAACTCACAGGTGACCAGTTAAAGGCTGCAGGAATTGGTGTGTGACATGGTTTCTTACATGGTTTAAAAGAATGACCCAGTCTCGATTAAGTGTCCCATGAGCATCCAAAGACACCAGAGTCAAAGGTTATGCCTAGATTACAGCCTATAATTTCAGCAACAACATAATACAGGCCAAACTACACACACCTATGGTACCAGGGTATGAGATTCATTTGATTCATTTCAATTCAAGCCAAAAAGCAATTGCTGTAAAAGATGGAGGAATCCAAGTGTTGTGTCAGTGTTTTAGTTCTGTAATGAGTGTTCTGGTGTTCAGTGCTTTTAACGTTTCTGTATATTTCAGGAATGCTGGCAGACCTGGACACAGTTATGGGCCAATTGAGCCTAACGTCAAGTATGACCTCTATGGTCCGTTACACGAGACAAGGCGTCCACTGGCTGAGGCTGGACAGCCTGAAGGTAAAGTGACCATCAACCCTGCGAACCCTTCAAACTGCCACTCTCTCTTCACTTCACCTCAGTGTGTAGAACTCTGATACCGACCTGGACTGTCCCACAGGCCCGTGCCAGTTATCTTTACTTCACATGGACATTAACTCATCAAAAAACAGTAGACAAAGATGTCCTTTCATGTGATGTAATTATACCACGCTGATCATTGCACTTGTTATTTATTGTTTTCTCTCATGTCCACTTTGGTGTCTTTCTCTTTCTCACATTTTCATGAACATGGGTTACATCTGCTGTTATTCACATATTTCATGTCTTGCACCTACATTGTACCTTCCTGTTCCTCTTCTTCTTCTTCATCAGTTAAGGTGTGAAATCATGTGATTCACAGCTCTTTATTCAGGAGTGACCTTAACCAAGTTTGGATGTAAGCAGATCAAATATAACCAAAAGTGCAATTTGGTGGCTCTATAATTCTCCCCAACCTTATCATGTGGTTGTGGTGCAAGTCATGACTGAGATCTTATTTATTAACTCAACTTTTGTTACTAATGTTACTGTAAGGCACCAAAATCATTGTTCACAAGTATCATGTTTTGTATTAATTTCTCTTAAAAAAGAGATTTAAGTTTCCCTGTTTCAGTCTGAAAGATTGGTTGGATTTGGATTCCAGGGGTTTGTATACTTTAAATCCTACATCTTCTCCCACAAATCAAGGCGAATTACCCATGAGAATTCAGGTGTGCATGACGTCATTTCTTATAACATTTGTTGTTTTGTTGACACAGTCTCATCTTTACTATGCAGGAAGTAGAGACAAGTCAATTATGAGGAGATTGTTGCAGAAGCGCTAATATAATATCAGTTTATTAGTTTTTAGCTTATCCCTTGTTGGCATCTGTATTTTCAGTTTTTCAAATGAGTGTTGCCATGTTTACTTAGCTCTGGTTAGATTGAAACACACTTCTTGTGCCATTGTGATTGCATTTATAAGGATGAAAAAGTGCCATACAATTGAATAGGCATCCTACCAGGAGAAAGTGCATGTTGAATTTATGTTGAATTCTGTATAGATTATTGAGTGCTGCCCATAACAAGGATACATCTGGACATACATAATAATTTAATAATGAGCTAAGGAGGCAAAGTAGGAAAGGGTTTATGATTTCAGGGGAGGCATACCCGCAAGGTTTAGTCTTCTATGAATGAAGAAGTCATTGTGTTGGTGGAATTTCAAGGCATAAACATTTTTTTGTTTTGTCTGTGTTGTAACAAAAAACGATTGTAATTTTTTAAGAGCTGACTAGATTTTATTCTTTTCATCCTGGTAAAAAGAATAGCACTTGTGCCCTACTTCTAATGGAAGTTGTACAAGCATCAAAGTCATCTTAACTTCTTGCAAGAACAAAAAAAGGGGGGGAACATTTTACATCCCAGACTTTCCTTAGGTATAGTGGTGGATGTAGGGTTTGACATTGGCCATGTTTGTCAGTTTGAGTTACCTTTAAAGTATAGTAAAGCTACCGATCGTTCAGCAGATAGGAAACTACAGTAGTGTTTCCTTGATTTGTTTTTGCATCAGGAAGCTGCTTTTCTGTTTCCCACAATTATGTTGAGAAGAAAAAGTTGAGTTGCAATATGTTTACTAAATCTGTGGGAGTAGAATAAAGGCCAAACTGCATCTTGTTAAAATATGCACTTTGTTGAGTATTTGTTGTTAATTTTAGTTATTGGAAAAAAGAACAACACGTTCCCAAGACCTGCAGGACTGTTCTAGTCTTTACTGGTTTATTGCAACTTTGATTTGAATTAATAAAGCAAGAGTGGTTCAAAGTTTTTAGTAAGGTGTTGACGTAGTTATCACAAATTACAAGGTATACAATCAGAATCCGTATGAATTGTGGGAAAAGAAACATTGCTTTAGATTAGCACATTAAAATGGCCCGTTTCTTGAAATAAATCTAATGGGTTTAAAAATGTTTTCCATGTTAATTCGGTTGTCTGTGTGCACTTCCACGATAAAAGGGCTAAACAAGGATCACAAAGTGTTCCGGACTTTATTTTCTCACATAAATTATATTTTTTTAATTAAGGAGCGAGTACACTGGTGCCACAGCATTTGGGATTATTTTTATGTACCGATCATCAGCAAGCCGTCTTCATTGCGTACTGGGTAATTTTTGCATTGGACATAATAGTGCAACTTTAACTGTTTTGTCTTTTCCAACATATGTCTTTATTTCCATCATCCTTGATTGTTGGTGCTTCATTCATGAAAACTCTGCAACAAGTTTACACTTCTTGTCCAAATAATTATTTACTGGAAAAAATGTTAGGTTTTTGATAGATGCTTTTTTTCCTTTGTGAAATATGTGAAGAATTTTTGTTGCAGTGTACAGAGATCAATAAACACTGGAAATTAATTTATTGTTCTTAACTCTTAATTTATTGTTATTTACTCATTTTATTAAGGAAACAAGAATTACACAATTTGGTGGTAAAGGTAAGTAAATAACACATTAACAGTGAGTTTCATATACAACATTTCTGAATTACTTTGGCCATGTGGCACAGATTGCTGTAAACAACTGTTGCACCCCAAAAATGTAAGTGCGACACTTAAAACACAGTTTTAATACAAATTATGTTTATTAGTGTGTTACAATATATACAACAGAGTTAAATCTTATAGCACTCTGGAGACTTAAAAATTACACTATCACCGATTTGAAAACTGTTTACTGTACAAAACTTAAATGGTCTATGTGTCTGATTCTCCTGAAAAGTTTGGGTTGGTGAAAGCAGGCTGCAACAGAAGAATGACACAACTTAGCATTTATACTGCCATAAAAACGTAATCACGTCTTCATACTCCACTATTGCAGGCTAATCAATAACTTACCACATCGACAGGAGTGGTTGTTTTCGTTGGCAGGCTTAAACCGCTCAGTTTATAGCCTCGGACCCTGAAAACATAGTACAGCAATCCAGCTACCAAGCTGCAAACCACAATGGCTGCAATGATGGCGCCGACTATCACCCCTCCATCTGTAAAAACATATAGCTGATGTGTCAGTAGGAATGTTAAAAATATATATTTTTAATTTTAACAGTTTTCAAAGCTACTCAACATTAAAACGTGTCATTAGTTAATTACAATTGCATAAACTAGGAAAGAAAAGTAGAAAATATTTTTAAAAAAAGACTTAAGAAAATTGTTGTATTTGTCCCACTTACTGCTGACGTTTGGATCATCGGTGGGGAAAATTGGATTACCGCCATCATCAGTTGTATGATCTGAAAATAGTGTTTTGCCCAAAGAAGCTGTTAATCTGCTGTTTATTATATCACAGTTAGAATCTTTTCTTACTGTTATTTTCTTCTGAGCCCCTTGAGAATGAAAAGAGCCTGTAGTCCCCTGTATTTCATCCAAATGTCAAACAATTTAATAAATATCCTTACACTGGCGGTGGCGGCATGCAAAGCCTCTCTTCTGCAGGCAGTTGTTGTCATTCCATTGTCCGTCCTGGTACATCTCCACGCAGTTCTCCTCGCCCACCTCCCCAGGGTGAAAGGCTGCATTGGGTTCACCATGAGCCCAGTTGAGGAAGCCCAGAGACGTCTGATCTGTCCAGCCCCAGCCAACTAGAAAATCATACAAGGTGCAGCATCAAATAAGGTTAGTGCACATAGTATATCCGTGTAATTTAAAGATCAGGTCAAAGTCATCAATGTCCAAGTTCATTTCTACACTCACAGTTGCGATCCCTGGTGAGGCCGATCCAGATGTTGTGATATTTGGTGTAGTTGAGGTTCCTGAGGAACTCTACCTCCGCTCTGCTGTGGAGGGACACCAGATTTGCCTTGGCCGACTGGCAGTAGTGAAGGGAGTCAGGCCAAGAGAAACCCTGCTTACCGTTGTACACATAGTAACAATGGCGGCCGTAGGGTACCCAGAATGGAAGACAGTTCCCGTCACCAGGGGCAGGAGTCGGCGGCGGATTCTCTGAGGGAGGATTTGAGTTAAATCATCAACGCTTCAAGACGAAACTAAGCTTTTTATGTGTAAAAGACAGAGTACAGATAAAAAGAAAGTCAGTTCAGTTTGTGTTACATACCTGAGGAGATCTTGCAGATGTACGGTTTTGCTTCGTCACACTTGGTGTCATTCCAGGTCCCGTGGAACGCGCGTGAAGCGTGCATACTCACGCAGCCCTCATCCTTAATGTTGCTGGGTTCTCCTGGTCCCCATTGAGTGAAAAAAACTGGCCAGCCATCTGTCCAAGTGTAGGAGCCATCATCCTACATCACAAGATAACGTTTTTTTGGTTAAAGTTTACTCAAAATGAGATATTCTCCGCAGTTTTACCAAATAAACAGTTCCTCTTTAAACCTTTCATATGCTTTTATTTCAATAACGTTGATGCCAAACTGTATTATTGGCTGATTATACTAATGTACTTTTGTTACGTAGGATTTTGAATACAGAACTTTTACTTTTAGTAGACTACATGTATATTGTGGTATTGATGCATTTACTGGCAGTTAGTGGGTTGTATGGTGTGACCTGACACTGGCTGAGTTTCAGATTTTTTTAACTTGAATAAGAAATCTTAAGGATGCTTTTAACTCAGCTTTTTGCTTATTCATACACATGTAGTTTGGATTGGAATAACTAAGTTTTCAGGGCTTTAATGTCTTTTTAATCAAATTTTAGTTTAGGTTAACTTTTGTGTGTTCCCTCTATGACGGCACCTTGCGCTGGAGTCCGATCCAGGCGTCGGCTCTGCCCTGCAGGACCACTCCGGCAACAAAGGCCTGGTCGTAGCTCATGTCGATGCTGGCCAGGTTGCCTCCCTGCTGCTTGCAGGACGTCTGAGCCTTGTCCCACGTCTCATGCTCCTCCACCAGCTTGTAGCAGTTCTGGTACCAGGAGATGTAGCCAGCTGGGCAGGGGCTCTTGGTTGGGGGTGGAGGTTGGATGCTGCTCGCTGGTGTGGAAGCAGATGGAGAAATGTCTTTCAATAAGGTCTGAACAAGGAATTTAACAGCTAAATGTTTGAGATGTTTTGTGTTTTTCTTACTAAAAATAAATAAATAAATGTTATTTAAGCAGAAAGATTGACAACTGGGGTGTTTACTGACATTTCTTCCTGTAGCAGACAAAGCTATGATCCTTATGACAGGCATCATCGTTCCACCTGCCGCTCACCAGGTGGTTGTGAGCCATTGCCACACAGTGTTCCTGTTGAAAAGGACAAGGAAGCTTCAAGGTATCTAACTATGTATGTGAGCTTTTTTTAAGCATGTGTGTAGGTGTTAGTCCTGTCTTTTGTGAATACAAGATTTACACTATTCCCCACCTGCTTTGCTCCAATTATCATGAATAACTCTGGAGTGGAAGAAAAGTATTCTCACCGTTCCTCCTGCATTGTTAGGCTCCTTGTCGTTCCAGTTGGTGTACAGCACAGGGCTGACCCCGTCACTCCAGGCGTACTGATTCTCTAACAAGAGATCTGACAGGCCGATCCACGCTGGACCCTTCAGGTCCCTCAGGTAACTAGAAACAAAGTCTGAAGGAGAGGAGAGGATGCCAATTTAGAGAGTAGTCTCTTTGACCTGGAGCCACTGGACCGTTTACTTCTCATAGATCTAGCATACCATTCTCGTACTGGTCATCAATAACTGCCAGCTCTCCTCCTTGGTCTTTGCACCAGTTCCGGGCATAAGACCAGTTGGCTTTAATGTCATTTTTCTTCCCTTTGAACATGAAGCATTTATCCTTGAAACGCATCCAACCTGGACGGAAGGAAGGTAACTAGGTTACATTGTTGGAATCATATTTCATTAATGGTTATTGGTTGTATAATCACAGCTTGATGGTAAACGCATGTTTTTGTGTATGTACAATAAACTACTTTTAATACAATAATGATATTACATGTGTAGTAAGCAATGTATAAGGCTGGCAGGCAGCTCCAAACAACATAGCCCATTTTAATGTGTTTTGCTCACATCTTGATATTGGGAAATGACTTCAGAATACTCTCGGAGGCAAAATAGATAAAATGCAACATAATAATTAATCTTATTACATATTGTTAAATAGTACATTTTCTGAAATAGTGGTTGAAAGACATAAAATTACCACACAGGTATTTGCTGGATAATCTATTGATTTATCCATACCTGATAAATAAAGGTACTTGACAACATTGATGCAAAAAAGTAAAAAGACATATCATAATATAGTAAGTCATTAAAATGCCAAAGTATGTCAAGTAGCATGTCAAATAAAAAAGTATGATGACTAAGACACTGTGCTCTAAAAATGTCATACGTTTACATATAACCTGCATTTTATTTCAAATAACACAAAAAAGGTAGCAGGTGTCGTGTTAATATTTAAAATGTGTGTGTCACCTGCTGGGCAGTTGCCCTCCCAGGGCTGTGTGGGTGGAGGAGGGGTGTGAATATCTCCAGGGAACTTCTTACAGACGTAACCTGCTCCAGCCCTGCCACAGTTGGCATCATTCCATCCACCTTAACAAGCCAGAGCTCATTGTAAACATCACCAGCAGGAGTCTGTTTAGCAGGCCGTTCAGCACAATAATTATAATTTCAATACCTTGATGTCTTTTCATCTGAACACACTGTTCCTCCCCGTTGGCGTTGTTGGGCTCACCTGGACCCCAATGAGTGTACGTAACAGGGGAGAAGTCCACCCACCTGTGCAGATAAAACGGAGAAACTTGGCATTGACCTTTTATGTACACATTATAAAGAGAAATACTCACTGGAGCAGAATTTACACAGGGCTGATGCAGTGATTTGGACAGGAATATCACCATCTACTGTAAAGACCAAATAGCACCAAAGCTAAAATTTATGATGCCATCAGCCTGACATATTTTTTTTGCTTCCCTGTTGATATTAAATTAGGGACTTGTGTTGCTTAAACTTGATGTCTTTATATTTTACTTAATTTAAAAAAAAGTGCTGTCATAATGTCTTGGCACTTATTTGTTGCTAATGCCATCCACAGTTTGTCAATCTGCTGCTCAGATTATAAACTAATACAAGTTTACAAAAAACTGTTCAGTACAAGTTTATGAAAACAGCATGCATATTCTAGGGAGGTTCTCCCTTTAAATTTACATCAACTCCAACACATAGAAATGCACATACATGTATTCTCCCCCAGCAATGCCAAACATCCTCATTCCAATCCAAGCTGCATCCACCTGGCCTGTCCCCACCTGGAAGAGAGGTACAACATGACACAAACATATTTCACTTTAAAATGTTACAGTATTATCTTCTAAGAAAAAAAGAGGCGTACCATGCTGTTAACATATGCCTGTTCGTCTTTGTTTAGGATGGAGACGAGTAAGGCCTTCTCAAGGTGACAGCGCATCATAGCCGTGTGGAAGTCCACAATGTCGGTGTCGTTGTAGTAGTAGCAGATGTTGTTGTTCTTCCTCCAGCCAACATTAGTACCACAATCAAGTGCTGAGAGTTGAGGAAACAAACATGAATATGATCTGCTCATTATTTTACTCCATTATCCTTACAAAAAGCCAACCAAATTAATATATATGATGTATGTCGGGTCCATCAGGCTAAATTTACTAATCGCTACATATTTATATATCAGAAACTCAGTAATTTATTATTTAGTGAGCAATAAATAAAATTTCTCACTGAAATTTCTCACAAAACCATCACTGAGAAGTGGAGTGTCACACAGCTGTAATTTTTGCATCTATAAAAAAAGTATTGCTTTGTGGGATTGTTCGCAGATCCTGTTTTTGTTCCATTGTGGGGAATTTTACTACATTGTGCATAAATGTGGCACTCACAAGTGGGACACTCAAATAAAATAGCGGAGTGTAAATAAAGTGAACTTTAAATCAAATTTGAAGTGATTTTTGATGCAGCATATGAATCAAACAAGTAGGAGTAGCTAATTCATTTAGAGTTGGCTGTATTGCCTGTAAATGGCCTTTGACAGTCAGTGTGTTATTTTGTTCAGTGTTTTTTAAATTAAGAAGAAAAAACCCACTAAAAATGGAAGTAAGACAGTACAATAAAATAAAGTGCCCAGATAAATATTGCCAAACCTGCTGTATCGAAGGTAAAGTTTCACACTTGTCAAATTTTAAAGTCAAAGATTTGTTAAAGTTTCTCTCTGCTACCTCAGCTCCAAATGAACATTCATAATTGCTTTGACACCTGAACAAATACTTGTTCATGCAGGTAGGACAAGGGCATTGTGGGAACGGTTTACCTGGGAGTGGGGGTGGGGGCACTGGAGGCACGATGGGATTCTTTCCTTTAGTAATCATGCATATCCAGTCCTGGTTAGCGTCACAGTTGAGATCGTTCCACCAGGAGTAGGTCCCGTTGCTGCTGCTCACCATCTCCACACACTCCTCGCGGCCCTCGTGGTTGTTTGGCTCCCCGTTGCCCCAGTTGGTGTGAGAGAGGGGTGTGCCATCACTCCAAGAATAACCTACATGATGGGAAATAGTCATGAGGTTTTGTATGTGTGTGTATTCTTTATTTGTATGACAATTACCTTCCACAAGGGAGATGTGCGTATGAAACACACATTATACTCACCTCCTTCTGTTGGGTTGTGCTTGAGGCCTATCCACTTGCTGCTGCCTTTGCTGTACAGAGACAGGAACTCCTCCTCCTCCTGATTGTGGATGCTGACCAGATTAGCGCCTCTGGAAAGACAGTCCTCATGTGCTGCCCCCCAGCTTTTCTTCTTGGACCAGTCCACATTGTGAAAGAGCTGCAATGTATTAGCCATTAAATCAGCGCTGACCCAATGTCCCCCCTGTAGAGAATAGTGTTTAATTTACTTCCTTGTATACCTTATAACAGTTTCTGAAGTGAGGCAGAGCCGTCCAGCCATCAGCACAGCCCTGTGCAGGAGGAGGAGTCGGGGGCCTAGTGGGTGGGGTGATGTCGGGTCTAGGTTTCTCACAGACAAAGGCGTGTTTCTCTAAGCACTGCTGGTCATCCCAGAAACCACCAATCTGACCAGTTGTCATAGCCACACAAGTCCCATCCCCGCTATCTAGAGACAGAAAGGGCATTTTCCAATGTGAATGTACTGTATCATACATGTATCATCCTGTCCAGCTGATATTAGGGTCAGTGATTAGTTAGTGCTGTACCTGGCTGATCTCTGTCCCAGTGGGTGAAGGTGAGAGGTAAGCCGTTGTCCCAGATGTAGTCAACCCCTCCACCTGGCTCTCCTTTAGCACGCAGACCGATCCACCAAAAACCTGTCTTTCCTGACAGAGCCACTGTAAAATGTGCCTGCTCATAACTGCAGTAAAAGATAAATAGATTCAATTAAAAACAATGGCCAGCCAGGTTTTTTCCTTTATCATGACCGAATCTTTACGACGCTACATTTGCCAACATTATTAATTTATCCTGTCTTTAACAAGTTAGAGATCTGAAATTTGACAAAGAGAATTACTAAAAGGAAATACTGTATCACAATAACATTTAATTCCCACACATTCCACATTGCACACAACCTTAAATGATGATGTAAAGGGAACAATTTATACAACTGTGCCCCTGCAAATAATGTGTTACACTATTCCTGTCCACAACAGAAGAGCATACAGAAGTCTGAGAAAGGGAGAAAACCCTTAGGCAAGAAAGAGAATGAAACATTCTGAATAAATAAAGAAATTAGAAAATTATAATTAGAAAATTAATTCATCAAAAAGGTGGGACAATAGGAATGGGGATAGGTTGTCACTCACATGTCTCCGATGTGCAGTAAGAAGCCGTCCTGCTCTTTACAGAAATCCTTAGCCTCTGACCAGCTCCTGGTGGTCTCCTCCATCCAGTAGCAGGAGTAGCCGTATGCATCCCAGCCCTGACACATGTCACAGACGTATCTCGTTACACAACATGCACCGCTTTTATAGCATCATTACTTAGGTCTAATCTTGGATAGAGAACAGAAAAATTAGATAACTAAAATGTATGGGTAGAGTTTGTCCTACCTGAGGACACCCGTACACTGTGGGTTTTACAGAGGGCACTGGGTAATGTGCTTTGGGCATTTTACATATGTAGGTATTGAGTTCTGTACAGGACACGTCGTTCCATCGTCCAGTCTGGAAAAGATGAAATTAACATCAAAATGACCACAATTCACTGCAAAAAATAATGATTACAGATACACTTTGGTCCGAATTTGGTTTGAACCTCTTAGTTTAAAATATTACAAGTACATGAGACTGTTATTTCAATCCTTCTCACCTGGTGTAACATCTCAACACAGTCTTCACTGAACCCATCGTGGTTGTTGGGTTCCCCTGGAGCCCAGTAAGTGAAGGTAACCATGTGATCATCAGACCAGGTGAACATACCAGTCACAACCAGGTCATTCAGACCAGTCCACACATCACTGTTGGCTGTAAAAAAACAAAAAAAACAAACTCAGAATGAATTCAGTTATTTTTAATGTGCTTTTTTTTCTTTTCTCTATCTCTGCAGCCTACCACAGTCAAAACGTGAACACTACCCCTAAATGCATGTGGGAGAGAAAAAAAGTTAATTGTAGGTGTTACATTTTCCTCAACCTCCTTTCAACTTTTTTCAAATTAAACCAGCTTTAATCTTTAACTTTAACCATTTTTTTCAGATCCATACCCATGTACATGTAGCTTTCAAGCCAGCTCTGCTCCTTCATCGAGAGGATGGATACGAGTTGAGCACCCATAGCTCTGCAGGTGTGCTGGGCACTATGCCATGTTTTTTTGTCTTCAAAAGGTTTGTAGCAGAAGTCTCCAAACTCGTACCAGTCAGGCCCTGAACACCTCAGCTCTGTAGGACAGAATTCAGAATCAGCGCAAACATTGTGAACTAAAAACTCTTGACACACAAACAGAGTAAAACACACAGAAACGAAGTGTCTGCTCAGAGTAAAAAGATTAATTTAGTAAATGGATCTCAACTCACCCCCATCAGCAAAAGTGTACGAAACAGCATAGTTTCCATCAAATCTGTAGAAAAATAATTGTATTACTACATTTTTTTTCCCAGTTGAACAAAAAAGGGATTTAGTGTGAAACTCTGCTGCTTACTGTCTTGAGGTGATGCCATTCCTGGTGGAGCCGGCATAGAAGTTCTGTCCTGCAGCTTTCAACAAAGTACAGTCTCCTCCGATTTCATTTAAAATCACTCCAGCATGCATAGCTGCAGCACAGATGTTTGAGTCCTGTTAGAGGAGTCAGGGTAAAGAGAGAAATATTTATATACTGCATATTAAAAAGAAATCTTTCCTCAATACTGTACTGAAGTTCTGATACAGATTAGACAATACACTCACATACCCCACGATAAACTGTAGTGCCATACACGCTGTAATAAGCATTAGCACACCCAGCTGGACAATGGACACTGAAAGACACATGATAATCTGTTGCTTCAGTGTGTATGATGAACGGAAATACCACAAAATATCACACAGAACCTAATACAAAGGTTACATGTAATATGAAGTACATCACTATATATGTAAAATTTTATTTCAGGGTTCACTTACGTCATTTTATCATTGGCAAAGTTGAAGTTGGGCACATTGGCGCATGTGATTGCATCTGTTGAACCACAAATTCATTGTTGACAATCAGTGTTTATTTGTGACAACAAGTATTTATTTTTGAGTGTGTAGGTTTACAATTGTAAAAACACTGTACTTGTGTAAAACCAAATGAATTTCCCATTGCAGGATAATAAAGTTTCCTTTGATTTTGAAGGGTTTTTCTTACAGTCTGGTGTGCACCCCAAGACGTCGAAGCGAAGGCCTGCCTGACCACTGAACTCCAGTGGGAGGATGCGGACATACTGGGCTGACACAGGTGTACCAAGTAGCTGAGTTTCAGGAGTGTTTCTGTCTGTTGAGCCTGGGAAAAACTGGAAATCAAGAACATTTCAGAATGACAACCTGTTCTCCATCTTCACGGTTTGGTTTTAAACCAGGAAAGTTTAAGTTCAGCAGGTGGCCGTCTCTGCTTACTCACCTGGCCGTCAGCAGTGTAGTCAGTCCAGCTTGCTCCGTCCGTACTGTGCTGGATCTTAAATTTGGTGAGCCAGTGGTCATTTTGAGGACAACCCTGAATTACTATTCCTGTTACTTTTCTGGTCTGGCCCAGGTTTACCTGGATCCAGCTTGAAGTTGCTGGAAGATGGGACATTATATCCAGAATGAGGTATAATGTGAGGATACTAATTCAACATCAAATAAAGATGAAACCCTGTCTTCACCTTTAACAATCAATGAAAATGTTATTTGTGTGTGTGACAGCTGGGTTTGTACATACGGCTTCCGGAAGGCATCCAGCAGGAATTTCCATTCAAACGAGCTTTGTTGGGAGTGAAGAGACCAGTGGAGGACGAAGCAGAGAGCTGGGAGTCCGTGATGTTCCCGTCCTCGACACCCAGGCCGTGCAGACACACTGTGAGCAGCCAAATCACAAATTAAGAACATTGGCTTTAAGTTGTGATCAAAAATTCTGAGGCATTTTGTGATACTCCAGGGGACATGGTGGTTGGACTTTTAAGTGCTAAAATGAATCAAAGAACTTAAAGAAGAGCCAACCTTTTTGTTCACAGCTGTAGACAATCTCAAGGTATTTGGAAACTGTGGGACAGGGGTCCACCTCCAGATGGACGTATGCGAAGCAGTAAGGACGGTTGTCACATTTCTTTCTAATGTCAGGAAGGACACCTTCCACTGTACAGCTTCCTACAGAACAGTGATTATATTTAGGTTAAAGATATTTACCCATTAATGTGTTTTACAGCATACAGTTTCCTGTCAAAAGGCGACATTTCACATCAACATAGTGAATATTGTGCAGCACCTCCCCCTGAACCATCCAGGTGTGGACAGATGTCATCACTCTTTCGTCCGTAGAAAGCAGACTGGATGTTAATTACACTTTCATGTGGACAATGAAGGACAGCAGGGGAGCCCTGGCACACCAGGGCCGTCATGAAACCTGCAGCAGAAATGATTCACACTTAGTATTTACTTAATGACAAATTCATGGCGGTTTCATGTCATTTGTAGTTATATAGTTGATGTGCAAATATAATTGATCATGACATTTTGCTTTGTTTTAAGAAGTCACTGTGCAGAAACCATGCCAGATAGTGAGGGATTGTTACCATCATGAGGTGGAGGAGGCTCAGGTGTATTTCCTGAAAGAGGAAACATGAGAAAAGTGCTACAGTCAACACTCTAAATAAATGGGTTAGGGTTAAATAATGTCTTCTGTTTGTAAGTGTCAACAACAACAAATTAAAGTAACATATCTTACCTTTCCGCTTGCAGATGTATCCTCTTTTGTACTCACAGTTGTCGTCGTTCCAGTAGCCTTTGTTAATTAGAATAGACAGGCAATCTTCACCGTAATAGTCGTCTGGGTTACCTTTGAAGAAACATGAAGAATGGAAATTCAGTTGTCATTTTTCTGCAAAACAAATAATATGCATCTGATATGCTTTGTTTCTAACAGAAATTGTGCGGAATATTTTTGGCTTTAAATGAACCTGCATTCCAGCGGATGTATTTGAAAGGTGAACCATCTGTCCACTCCCATCCGCCTTCTGTGATGGAGTCATGACCGCCCATCCACAGAGAGATTCCTGTGGGACTCACCTGGATCACACCTGAGAAGAAGCATCAATACAAGTTAGTGTGAGTCAAGCTTAATAATATTTCCCGAGAAGTGTCTTTCTACCAGAGAAGGTTTTAGATGTTTTGTTGAACCTTCTATCACAACCAACAGTGATGTCACTGTGTCCTGTAGTCCCGATGTGCATCACTGCAGCAAAGTATGAAGTTAAACCGCTCGAGGTCAGTGGAAACAAGATTTTTGGCGGGTGTTGAGTTCCTCTTTAAAAGCATTATGTGCAGTAACTGACAATTGCATTGTGGCCGCCCCCTGGTGGTAGTTTTTGAAATAAACACTGTGGCAGACACCAATACACACCACTACACCTTCTCTCACACAGGAGAGCAACAAAGAGACTAAAGAAGAGACCAATTTTCACCAGAATTGTCCCACTTTTCTACTAACAAAAGCCATCAGAATACTCTTAAAGACGCAATAGTCACACAGAAGCTTTAAAGCAACCTCACAATGGAACGTAAACAAAGTTTAAGATATCGTAGTATTAGAAAATATTGGAATATTACAACTTTTATATTTCAACTCCAGATATATTTGGGACAAATACATGATTTAATGTAGTCCTTCAAAATGCCTATGTGGTATATAAGTAAACTGTTACACATATACCTGTTGATATATTCATGTGAACTCTCAATGAAGAACATGAGCATAGAGTAAAGATGTTTATGTAAAGTCATACCTTGTATGAAGGCCTGCTCGAAGGGATTGGTGATACTGACGAGGTCTCCTCCCTGGTTAACACAGTCGGCCCGAGCTTCTGTCCACGTCCTCATGGACAGGTAGTTAAACTGGTAGCAGTAGTCGTTGAAAGGGTCAGCCATCCAAGAACCACATTTTTCATTCCATCCTGTAACAAACACAACAGTCCACATATCCAGATAAACACATGGTATTGGACTCAGAGCATGCTTGAAGTGTAATGATCAGTTTAATATTAAGTTAACCTGGTCCAGAAGTTGGGGGCCGGGGAGGAGGTCCTTGTCCCTTGGCTATAGAGAGACATGGAAAGAATGACTACAAAATAGAGTATAAATATAACACATCAGGCATGCGATGCGGAAGAAAATCAAACCTTTTTTGCAGATAAATTCCTTTGTGGAGGTGCAGAAATCATCATTGAGTTTTCCAGGTTCATGGTGATCCATCCCTGTGAGGTGTGCACAGTCCTCGTTGTTCTCCCAGTTGTCTGGCTGGTTGGGCGCCCATGGGAGGAGGTCCTGATATCCAAAGAAACAAATGTTGCTTCATCATGAGCAGCTTCACAGTCAGACTGCAGCATTTCATTGGTAGAACATTGAGGAGAGAACAGGATTGTACATTATTTCCAAATGTTTGTGATTATGGGGGTTGTTCAAGATGATCATGTAATTTCTTGGTGTCAAACTTACATCAGCTTAAAGGTATGTGTATCAAACAATTTGTTCATGGCTTCATCACTTACCGCGGGCGTTCCATCGGTGTATACCCACTGGTTTTCAACATTGATATCATTCAAACCAACCCAAGCTTGCCCTGGCATGTGAGCTGCAGATAAAAGCCACACAAAACATATATATCTATATACACATAACATCTAATTTCTTGATACATTTTTTCATGATGATTACACAAACTAGAATGCTTTCTTTGCCGCTCACCAGTTAGGAAACTAAGTTCTTCCTCTGAGTGGAAGCTGGCCAGGTGACCCTGCTCTCTGCTGCAATAAGACTCAGCATCCTGCCAGTTTTTCACCAACTCACTCTCAAAGTGATAGCAGAAGTCCCCGTACAATAAATATCCAGGGTCACAGTGGGAATCTAAAGCAACAACATGCATTACCTTTTGTTAAAAAGTTATTAACACAGCTTTAGCTAGTCAGTATGTGAGGAGGAAACATGAAGTCTGACTGACCAGGAGCTGAAGTTGGTTTGATGTTCTGTCCACCTGTCATCTCACAAATGTAACCCATGCTCTTGAAGCAGTTAGTTGTTTCCCATTTTCCTTCATAATTTCCTGGAAGAGAACATGAACAGATGTTGGTCTTGCAATGCCTGCCAAGGAGTCAGTTTGGGTCTGAAATAGTAGATTCTACCTGTGAAGATTTGTCCACAGTCCCAGGTGCCTGCAGTGTTTCTAGGCCAACCAGGACCATAGTTCGAAAAAGTAATCTCTCCTTTATCCACCCATTTGAAATCCCCATCCTGGTCCTTATCTGGTAACACAACAAACCGCAAAACAAATGTTCACAAATCACATTACTTGTAAAGATAACAAGAAATCTTTGTTTTTGTTTCACAGTGAGCACCAAAACATATAGTGTGTAGGGTACCTGATAAACCGATCCAGATGTCAGGAATGTCAACTTGGTGAAAGTCTGGAAGGTTCCCATTAATGAAGAACTGTTCTTCTTGACTGCGCATGAGGAACGGGACAAAAATGACAGACAGGTTAAGATTTCTACAGTTCTCCTGCAGTCCTGCTCAGCTACTCAGTCTTTTGGCCTCATATTGTTTTTAGAGCAGATAGAGCTACTACACACTGCACCAAAGGCAAACAGACAGAGCTAATAGTTAATAGTAAAATAGTTGAGCATTTAGCAGCTATAGAGATATCGGACATTCATCTTATTGTTCTGTCTGCTTGATGTGTAAATAGGCAACTGCTTGCTAAAATGTGCTGTATAAATAATGTTAATGTTGAATGTGTGTTTTCAGCTTGCTCTTTTTCCCAAAAAACAATTAATACAGCTTTACCTTTTGGGATAAAACCATTGAAATGTTTATCTGTCACTGGCCAAAACATAATGTGGTCATAAAGTCAGCAAACTGACTCAGTGTTGTCTTTTAATTTAGCAACCATTAGGTGACATTAGCAACGTTAAGGGTGGTGATCATACAGTATCTGTATGCATGTTGCAGCAGGCTGCTAATGAATTTAACTTTTGATTTCTAAGAGGAAGTTACAGTGTTCCTACCTGTTTATAATCAGCAGGTGGGCCCCCATGTCGGAGCACTTGGTGCTGGCCTCATGCCAGGTGGTCAACAGATTGATATTACTGACCATCCAGTAACAACTGCCAGCAAAGCTCAGCCAGCCAGTAGGGCAGATAGCTGCAGGGTAGTTTTAGTGGAACAGCAGGAAAATGTTAGAGGTTAAAAGGAAGGAATCTAAACAACATTATGATTCTGAGAATAAGAGATGTCATCTTTGTGTATTTTCAGAACAATCCATCTTACTGTTCAGTGGTCGTTTACACATGTAAGGACGTTCATATCTGCACACATGGGATCTCCATTTCCCAAACGTATCTGATGCATCCTTGATGATTGCAGAACATGAGCCGGCCTGTGTATCACTGTTGGACAGCATGAGTTAAAACCTTGATTGCACAAATTAATATTAATTTAAATGTGAACAGTTTAAAATTTTACCCTGAAGGTTCACCATCAGCCCAGTTTGTGTACGTCACTGAGAGAGCATCAGACCAGGTGTACTGATTGTTTCCTGCTTCAACTTGACATGAAATCTTGTTGCATTTCTGAAGAATCAAAGCTCATATTAACATTGATGTAATCAACGTTAATATCCAATATTAAATGATAAAAGAGGCAAGTGAGCTTCTTTATGCCACAGTGTGCTCCTCTCACCAGTGTGGAAAGCCCAATCCAGAGGTCGACCCATGATGGGTCCAGTGATCCTGTGACATACTGCTCCTCTTCTGCTGTGACAATGGACACCAGGTCTCCTCCATCCTGCACGCAGTCATGTCTCGCTGCTGCCCAGCTCTTTCTGCTGTCAGCCTTCAAATTGTAGCAGTTGGAGCCGTGCTGTTTCCATCCGTTGGCTAAGTCACACTGTGGGCTAGGATTCTCTAGAAGAGCAAAAAAGAAAATATGTTTTATATGTGGTAATTGCCCCTCGTTCAGTCCATGATGTAGAGGAACTACCGTGTCTGATCTGAGCTTATTTATGTTGACATTTAAATCAATTTTGCACAAAAATAAAAACAAATATTATTGGTTTTGTATCAATTCAAATCTTTAGAGAAATTGTAAATGAAAATAACTATTATTCCACTTAGAGTTATGTGTCATTTCCGTTACCAATGTAACCTAGGCAAAAAAGAGCTTCAGTTTTACAGCCAGCGGACTTACGGTTTATGTACTTGCAGATGTATTTCCTCTTAACACTGCAGTTCTCGTCATTCCACTGTCCAAAGCTAGATCCTACTACCTGACCACAGTCCTCCCCGGGTTCATCGCCCCAGTTATCAGGCTGGCCTTGCATCCAGTATCTGAAACAAGAGATAAACTTCAGTTAAATGGACACTTTAATAATGTACAGCTTTAGTGTGTTATGTAACTCATTTTGCTGATATTTTAGTGGTAACAGTATTACATACGTTAGGAATGGTATAAAAGGACTCCCATCACTCCACTCCCAGAACCCTTCAGCGCTTTCGTCATTTAGGCCAATCCAGTAGATCTCCGTGCCAATTTGCGTCCTTACCCACAACTAGAAATAAAAACAAATTAACCCAAGTTTGTGAAATGATAACAGCACATTTATCAAACTAAAATCTCCGCGGGCCTCCTCACCCTTTCATGAATGTTCTGAATGCTCATCAGGTTGGTGTTAAGCGCCATACAAAATGCGTTGGCCTCCATCCATGACTTTGTATCAGTTGAAAAGAAGTAACATTTATTCTCATATTCCCTCCAGCCTTGCGGACACTGGCAATGGGCTGAAAACACAATAAAAACACATTATATTTGTGCATGTGAATAACCAAAACATGATATATAGATGAAATAATAAATTAGAAAATAACACAAATGAGGCAGCGCATCAAAAATACCACCCTTCTCTACCCTACTCACCTACTACAAGCATGCTTCTTTATGAAACATTAAGATTTTAGTTTATTGGTCAACTAAATACATGTGAACCATAGCGGTATGTTAATCACATTTTTACATTGGTTCAACTGAATACTTAGTCAGCAAGAATAGTAGTATAAAAAGTATCGTGATTACTTTTCACGGTTGATAAATAAAACAAAATGGCCAGTTGATAGGAAGTTTCACAAGATGGTAAGTCATTTGAATGCCCATCAATCATAAAAGTCCCATGACAGATCCACAGTCCAGCCATGTCAGTCAACTCTTAAACAAATCTTTGGGTAATGTGTGACTTTAACAACTTCAACAAGCCTCTAGAATCACATGGTTTGCATGTAATGGGTTGAAAGACCACAACAAAACAACCACTGATGCAAAGTTGATTGGCCTCCCAACTATATTACATTACCACAAGAGAGAGGCTTCAAAAACGTCAACCATCCGATCCTAAAACCTGCCATCAGTGCCTAAAAGACTGAACCATTACACTCTGTAGCTTGGATGACCACTGGTACAAAATATTTCCAAATACAAAATATACTGCAATCCCCCAGAATAATTTCCTAAGACGAATCTTTCAGTTCTCTCTTAAGACAACTGGTAAATAAAAATGTTCAGGAAAGGAACACATTGTAGAGACATTTCCTTCACATTTTTCAGATAATCAGTTGATTTTATTAGATATTTGTGACAAAAAGTATTGGCAGCAAACCAATATTGGTTAAAAATGAGTTGAACACCAAAGTACAGAAGGTTTAGAATTCTATTGAATGATCCAGTTTTTCATTCATTTGTTCTAAAAAATAGACTATTAACCTTATGGTTAATGTGAAGCTAATTCTGTGATATCCACCAAAGTAAATATACTGCAGAGATAACTGCTGAATGTATAATACATTTAAGAGCCTTTTTAATTTCCACTGTTGGAAATTGACATGAATCTTTTTATACCCATCCTTTTGTTACTTTTATGCCAAAATAAAATATTTGTGTACTGATATTATGGTTCACACAATCTTTCTTCAATTTTTGGATCTGCACAATATGTGCTCCATGTACTTTTAATAATTTCTTCAAAAAAACAGTAAAAAGCTGTATTTAATAAGTGCACCTAACAGCTGCCTCACATTAAAAACACAACTTTCAATACATATTTCATTGAGTTCTTATTTGTTGTGACACTCATGGGTTTATTCTGAGGTTTCTAAGAACGGACTCCAGTGCACTCAAGTTTATGCCTCAACCTAAAAATGTAATCAAAAGACTTACCGCAAGCAAGAAGAGCCGCAAAACTGAGCAGCTGCAGAAGCATTCTTTGTCTTCTGTCCCTTTTTAATGTTTTTCTTTGTTCACCTCTCAAGAAGTGTTTCTGCGCACTTCAATAGCTTTTCAATTTTTCCCCCAATTCCCCTGAACCTGGCAGTGTGTGTGATGTGCTCTTGCTCCCAGTCATCAGACCTCTGAGCATCTTCTCTTCGGTTTACCTCTTTTAGGCACCTGTCCAGGGTCCAAAGACTGAAAGCAGTAAAATGAAACTTAACCTCTTGACTTATTTTCTACATTACAACCTACCCAAACAAAGTTGGATATTTTGATTCCACAATGCACTATATTAAGGGTAAAACATTATAATTTCTTACATTGTCCGAAGAACAACAACTACCAGTAATACACAAATTTGACAATGCAAAATATTTCTAATATTTAGGCATGTTTTTTGAGGTAAAAAAAACAAATGATTTCATTCTACATGTTACTACTTGATGAATGCATTTTAATGTACAACACCTTGTGTTGATTTAATTAATGTGCTTCAAAAAAAGAAATTTACATACCTAATTAGGAGATTAAAGGGCTAGAAATATGTCATTTAAAGCTTTTTCTGTGTGCTATTTATTCTTCGTACTAAATAATAATTGCTGAAAATGGAAGAAATCATACATCATACAATTATTTTCTTGATATAGAATGTATAGAATGTTGAAAAAAGTAAACGCATAGCATGTCAAAAATAGTGACAAAAATGTATGTATAGTGTGTTGAAAATGGTCATGGTATAGTGTGTTGAAAAAGGTCATGGAAAGGTAATTGTATAGTATGTCTAACAAAAGTCATAGTATAGTATGACAAAAAAAGTTACAAAGAAGTGACTTACCTGGGTGACAGTGAAGAGGCTCCGTCTTTGCTGCAGAGGCAGTCGGTTCAATTCCAACCTGCAGCTATTTGCCTCATGTCATTTCCTTTCTCTCTTCCCTTTCATGTCTATGCTGTCTTATCAAATAAAGGTCTAAAATACAAAAAAAAAGTTAAAGGAAAAAAGTCATGGTGTATTATGTTGAAAAAAGTCATCTAATGGCATTTCTCAAAAAGTCATAAAAATTCATAGTACATTATGTCAAAAGAAGTGACTTTTTTTGACATGCAAATCTATGAAGTCAAAGTATAGTATTTCGGAAAAAGTCATAGTATAGTATGTCAAAAAGGTTTTTAAAAAGTAGCTCACCTGCTACGGCTTGCAACCAATGTAAAGATGCTTCGCCTAAAATGAACATATAAAAACAAAAAAAAATAAAAAAAATAAGTATATTAGGTAAAAAACACAGTATGTCAAAAACAGTGATTACAAAACTCATGGTGTAGTATGACGACAAAAGTTATATAAAATGTCTTAATGTAGCATGTCAAAAAAGTCATAGTATAGTATGTCAAAAACAGTGATTAAAAAACTCATGGTGCAGTATGACGAAAAAAGTTGTCTTATTGAAAAAATGTCTTATTGTAGCATGTCAATAAAGGTGTAGGGAGCCTCAGTCATTGATGCAGCTGCTGCCGGTCAGTTCAGACCAGCGGCCCTTTCATGTCTGGGCTGTCCTACCAAAGAAAGGCCTAAAATGTCATAAACATCCAATAAGTATGTCATAGTATAATGTGTTGAAAAAAGTGCTAACAAAGTCATTGTAAAGTATGTGGAAAAATAGTGATAAAGAGTGATAGTAGTGTGTCAAATAAGCCATATAAAGTCGTAGTATAGTATGCCCACAAAAGTGAGGTATATCACAAAAAAAGTCATAGTATGAAGAAAAAAGTTGTAAAGAAGTCATAGCACAGTGTGTGAGAAAAAGTCTTAGTATAGTATTAGAACCTGGGTACAGTTGATTGTTTGTTAACACACTCTTAACCACAAAGCCACCAAGTAAGCAAAAAAGGTTGAAAACAGCCATAGTACAGCATGTCAAAAAAGTGATAAAATGTTATAATATAACACATCGGAAAAAAGTTATAGCATGGTATGTCGAAAAAGTCATAAAAAAAGTCATAGTATAGTATGTAAAAAAAATTTAAAGAAGTCATAGTGTAGAATGTCGAAAAAACTCATGATACAGTATGTTGAAATAACTCATAAAAAAGTCTTTAGTAAAGCATGTCAAAAAAGAATTATAAAAAGTAAGAGTATAGCATGTCAAATAAATTGTAAAAAGTCATAGTATAGCATGTCAAAAAAGTCATAAAAAAGTCAATACGTAGAAAAAAAGTCATAGTATAGTAAAAAGTCATAAAAAAGTCATAGATTAATATGTTGAAAAAACTCATGGAAAAGTCTTAGTATAGTACGTTGACTACTATTTTTTTTTAACAGTCTTAACCACAAAGCCACTAAGTATACAAAAAAGTGAGGTTGAAAACAGTAATAGTACAGCATGTAAAAATAGTGATAAAATGGTATAATATAACACATCGGCAAAAAGTCATAATATACTATGTCAAAAAAGTCATAAATAAGTCATAGTATAGTGTGTAAAAAAAGTCATAAAAAGGTCATAGTATAGTATGTCAAAAAAAGTCATACATTAATATGTTGAAAAAAACTCAAAGAAAAGTCTTAGTTTAGTACATTGACTACTATTTTTTTTAAACAGTCTCAACCACAAGGCCAACAAGCAACCAAATAAGTGAGGTTGAAAACAGTAATAGTATAGCACATCGAAAAGTGAATGATTGCCGTAGTATAGCACCTTGAAAAAAGTCTTAGCATAGTACAGTATGTCGGAAAAAGTCATATAAAAAGTTATAGTGTAACACGTTGAATTAAAGTGATAAAAAGTCACAGTATAGGGTATTGAAAGAAAAAACTTCATAACAGAGTATATAAGTTAAAAAAAGTCACCGTATAGTTGTCGAAAAAAAGTCATAAAAAAGTCAGTTTACCAAAAAAAGTAATAAAAAGCCACGTCAAAGAAATCCTAGAAGAACGTGCAAACATAGAGATCCTACCCAGACTGGGGATCTAACCCCAGGTTAGGAGTATACTGCCTACTTGTTACTTGGTAGTGAGGCCTTAACCACCACGCTACCAAACAATACTAAAGATTGAAAACAGTAATAGAATAATAGCATGTCGGAAAAGTCATAGCATAGTATGTCGTAAAATGTCACAAAAAAAATCATAGTCTAGAATTTCGAGAAAGTCATAATATAATATGTTAAAAAAAACTCATAAAAAAGTCTTAATATAGTAAGTCAAAAAAAGTATAAAAGTATAAGTAGTCATAGTAAAATATGTAGAAAAAAAGTCATAAAATTGAAAACTCATGACAAAGAAAGCCTGAAACAACATACAAATACAACACAAGAAGGACCTGCCCAGTGAATCAGTGCTTAGTGACTGCGGCTTGTTGACACAGTATTCACCTAAAGGTCACCAAGCAACCAAATAAGTGAGGTTGAAAACAGTTATAGTATAGCATGTCGAAAGTGAAAGACTGTCATAGTGTAGCACGTTGCAAAAAATTCTTAGCATAGTATGCCATAAAAAGTCACAGTATAGCATGTTGACATAAAGTGATTAAAAAGTCTTAGTATAGTATGCCCACAAAAGTAAAGTATAGGACAAAAAAGTTTAAAAAAAAAGTCATAGTATGATAAAAAAGGTATAAAATAGTCATAGTATGTATAGTAAAATCCTTAGAATAGCTTTTAATTCCATAATATCAATGCATTGGGAACACTGCACATTCAATTCCAAATCCAAATATGACCAAAATTGATAAAGTTTGTGTTGAGAATCTGAAGAAAAAGGAATATTAGATCGTTCAAAAAATAGCAGTATTCACATTTATAAACTGAAAAATGTCTCAAGGGTTTGCTTTACTTTGAATCACTGCACTAATATTTAGTCGCATAATCATTATTTCTGAGAACTGCTTCACATCTGGGTTGCATGGAGTTGACCAACTTCTGGCGCCTGTGAACAGGTTTTCCAGCCCGGAACCATTGAACTACATTCCACATTTCCTCTGCATTATTGGGTTTGGTCTCAGAAACAGCATTAGGATGTCAACCCACAAGTTTTCTATGGGATTGAGGTCCAGGGATTTAGCATCAATCGTATTCATCTGGAACCAAGACTTTACTCGCTTCCTGGTGTGTTTTGGGTTCTTGTGTTGTTCAAAGACCCATTTCAAAGGCATTTCCTCTTCTCCAGCATAAGGCAACATGCCTTCTTCTAGTATATTAACTACGGATTCAATTACACAGAATGAGGAGCATGCATGTCATGACTGCTCTACAACACTTACTACTAAAGAAATATCCCTTCTACCAAAAAATATGAATTATGACATCAATGGTGTTGGACTGCTATAATTTTGAACACAACTGTAAATAGTGTACATATATGTACATGTAATAATAGTATATTGTGTCAAAAAACTGCATAGTAACATACAGTATGTCGGAAAAAAATATAGTATAGGATGTTGAAAAAAATCATAGTCACAGTATAGCATGTTGAAGAAAGTAATCAAATTAAAACTGTTTTTTGAAAATAGTAATAGTATGATATGTCAAAAACAGTCAGAATAACACCTTGAAAAAGTCCTAGTATAGCATGTTGAAAAAAGTGATTAAAAAGTCATAGTATAGTATGTCAAAAAAGTGATCAAATATAGTATAGTACATTATATAAAAAAAGTCATAGTTTAGTATATCAAAAACAGTCAGAATAACATCTTGAAAAAGTCCTAGTATAGCATGTTGAAAAAAGGGATTAAAAGGGTTAGGGTTAGGTTAGTATGTCAAAAAAGTGATAAATCCTAGTATAGTACATTATATAAAAAAGTCATAGTTTAGTAGCTATGTCGAAATAAGTGATGCATTATGAATAAAACAGTGATAACACAAAAACTGTAAAAGTTACCAAAAATTGAACTCAATTTCAAATAAGAAAAGGTTTTGTGAATAGTTTAAAGTATTAATGATATCGGTAGGTGAAGGTAAGAGGTAGGAGTAGCATTTCACAGAGGAAGAAGCCTGAAGAGGATTTGAAGATTGTTCCACTGACTGCAAAATTCTTTTGGAAAAAAAAAAGCTTAATATTTTTAAAACCATAATTAGCAGAAAAGAGTTGAATAGTAGCCATCCCGTCCTCATGGAGCTGAACATTTTGATATGTAAATGTTTTTTGGAGCTGAACGTATGCAGAAGTTAGAGGACCAAAGAAAGTTGAAGAATAAAGAACAGGTAAAACTGTGAATGCTGCTGAATCAGCGTGAACACAATCTGTGCCACTGGAGCTTCAGATATCTTTAAAAAGCTTAATGACATGTTGATTATAGGAGCACATCGCACACAGTGAAACCACAAAGTCCAACAGACTGTTTATAACAACCACGTTAACATTCAATAAAGTTTATACTGCCAATATACTGTTACTTATTAACTTGGTTTAATAGGACGTTACAAAACGCACATTTGATATCAAATTCTCATTTATGTCAGAATCAGGAAACTCCTGATGCCTGCTTCTCAGAAAAGTATCAGTTTATGACTCATTGAGAAAGAAAAATGCAATGCATAGGAAAATGAACCAAACTCTTTAGTTCAGAGCAGTCTGATGTGCATGTTGACTTTTCATAACAGAATTTCATTTTATAAAAAGGGGCATTACAACAAAGTTGATGCTGAAAGGATGTTTGGTACACAGTCCTGACTGGAGGGCTACATTTCAAAAAGTGTTACAGAAAAAAAAGAGGAATTCCACCAAATAACTTTAAACATAACTTTATTGTACCAATGAATACCAATACTATGTAAATAAAAAAAATAAACAAGATGGAAGCCGTCAGTAGGAGGAAGAACACAAAGAACAGTAAACATTTCAAAATATTTTCAAAAGAAGTTTCTAACAAGGTTGACAGCAAGTTTTACTTGTCAAAATGACGTACCAGGTGGATAATATGCACTAATATTTATTCCGGCAGGACACCAACTGTGCATTAATATGTATATTTACATTATAAATGGACTAAGCATTTCAGTTTTAACATGTGCCTACTCTGAAAAACTAAACTGTTGCTAGAAAGTATTACATTTTTTGCAGATATGGCAGAAATAGACATGTGTTAAATAAACATATTCAAACTTGTAACATGAAATTTCTCCATTTAGGACAAAAATATACGTCGACTTCACATCTATTCTAGGAAAATAGTGCACAGCAATTAATTAGATAGTTTAGTAAAGGATAATACCAAAGATACAGCTATTTTATTATACAGAATGTCCATATATTAAAATATAATGCAGCCATCTGCAGAGACAAACCTTAGCTGCATCTCACACACATCTGAAAGCACTCCGATTAGGATTTCTGACAGTCCAGCTATCGTCAAACACAAATCTTGAATTTCTGTCCCTGTCAGTTTGAATAGATTGCTTTACAATGATGTAAAACTGCTTATAACTGGGGAGGTGCACCATATTGCTCTGATCAGTCCTTGACTCTCAGGTATCTAGTCATCAAACCTTCCTCTATTCTGAGGTTGAGGTAAAGGTGGCGACTCAGGATTCAGCAGGCGTTGAACCAGATTTGCATCTACAGCTTCCCAGAACGGCTGACGGACTTTTTGTGTTTGGCACTTGCAGCAGTTCTTCGGACCATCACCTGCTACCCAGTGACTGATTTTGCCAATCAGTCCTAAATGATTGTTCAAACACAATTAGAGGCAGATCCCTGCTACAACCGCTGAAATATGATCCAGCTTACTGCAGTTGGAACTGCTGATTGAATAATTCTGAAATGCACCTTTACAAAAGACTTACGCTTTCACTTAACCTGGCATAAGATCACAGGAATCTTGGAAATGTATTTGACATCTTTACATCATATTGGATCATCATATAAGATTGACTGAAAGGTGAATGAAAATGTTAATGCTGTAACTGCACACGCTGCACTGCAAAAAAGTGTTAAATCCAGTTAGATTTTTTTCAAATGACTGATTTGTCACAACTGCAGAGCCAGTCTTAAAGAAGAGACCTTTAAAATGCATTTATACTGGCATTATATACACTCCACATTCACAATGTGCAGTTAAGCTAGTAGTTCTAAATCTAAACTCACCACACATTCTCAAGATGTTAGCATTAAATACTAGTAGACTCAGCTACTGTGTTCCCTTAAGAAAAGTCAAAACAATGTCAAGGCAGTCAAACAAAAGAAAATACAGTACAAAATACTACATCACTGATTGCAAATAACATCAGTAGGAGTCAAGGGAAATGTCTTGAATGTGTTATTTTGACAGATTTGTCAGATGTGCACTTGAAGTCAGTGAAACCTCCCTAATATTCATCAATCACTGTGTGCAAACTGAACATCAGCGTTAAACTGACAGTGGTGACAGTAATAATGCTGGGCAAAAATCCCTCTGTCACTGTCTGTGTGCTTTGTGTTGTGCAGTGATCAGATCTGATGCTGACCTGGCAGTCAGTCAGGTAATAAGTGGAGCGGCGGTCACATGCAGTTGGCCACGTTGCTGGAGCCCTGGCCGACGTCCCTGATCTGGCTGACGTGAGACGAACAGACGGCCACTCCAGCTCCGGCACGGCAGTGTGACACTGAACCCACCAGCTCCCATCTGAAGAGCAAACACACACATATCTCACAACAAAATAAGAAGAAAACATACTAACAGTCCTAAACGTTAAAGCAATATTTTTGAGCTAGGTCTGTAACTGCAAAATTAAAATTGGTCTGGATTATCTGATTTGTGTCTTAAACTCTGTGCCAATGTGCTGTGTGCGTATTGCAGGGTTTGAGTTATTTGCTTGTATCTTCTGTTTTTGTTTTCTAAATGAGCATTGCATTGCCAACAGGTGAATGTTCATTCAAGTTGCTTGCTCCGTCAGCTAGCTACTGCAATACCTAAGAACCAAATGCAAAATGATTTTAACCTTGGCTCTTAAATTATTGGACACACTGAGTATATCCATATGGGTCATTAGGGATCATAGATCATCCTTAGAAACACTACCCATAGTCTTCATTCATCGCGTGCTCACCTGTTCATTCGCGGCTCAAAAGCCTCCACTGTGTTCAGGTAGATGTTCCCATTGTGACCCCCGACTGCAAACACTCTTCCCATTACAGTGGCTACACCGACTCCCCCGCGTGGGGTGGTCAGCTCAGACACGTACTCCCAGCGGTGCATTCGTGGGTCAAAGCGCTCTACAGAGCTCAAGGGTGAATTGTCATCAAAACCACCTTAAGGAAAGACAAGAGTGACGATTATTAAAAATCACAAGAAAAGTATCTCAAGTGCTTTTGTAAAAAAAATAACAATAATCAGGTACAACAGGAAATTGGCATTTATTATATTACTTCACATGTAAGGAAACATGTAATCTGGAAAACAACAAGCTTTGGTGGAACACCTGTTAAACCTGAGTAGGATTATGTTGCTGCTAATGGAGCAGGCATAAGACAGGAGGATTTCATTGTTTTACTAAGCCCCAGCTACTGACCAGGCCAAATGCCACTACAGACATTTTAATGAACCTTGAAAGAACCATGACTCTTCAAATTCAAATGGTATAATAAAAATCTCACACTCATACACTGTTAATCAGTTACCAGAAAGCATGACAAAACATGAACTTTTATCTTTCCTGATTCATGCATTTATATATAAAATTGTAGGGTGTGTATCTAGGAGGCATGTGACCTAGGTGCTTTAAAGTCTGTAATTCCAGTCACTGCAGCACAAGCAAATGTGGACAATTTACAGTACATCTTGGAACTACATTTTATGGTACCGACCATTTCTGGCAACACAAGTGATCTGATCTGAAGAGATGAATATTACGGAAGTTTGTTTTATTTATTCCTCTCACCCACTACATAGAGGCAGCCATTGAGTTTGCTGACTCCATTTCCAGCCCGTCGTTGGCCCATCTCGCTGATCTCCGTCCACTTGTTCAGGTGGGGGTTAAACCGCTCCACACTGGACAGTGATGCCACGCCATCGTTGCCTCCCACTGCGTACACAAAACTCTGTCGAAGAGAGGGTATAAAACAGTGAAGTCCAGAGTAGATATCATATATCAGTCACAATTGATTGACCTTCCTTTGCAGTCTTACCCCCAAGGCCACAGATCCCACTCCTCCTCTAGGTGTGTTCATCGGCGCCACAGAACTCCAGCAGTCACTTTCAATGTCATAACGCTCCACATCGTTAAAGCAGGAGTTGTCATCCAGACCTCCGATAGCGTAGATAGGACCACCAAGAGCCGCCAAGGCTATTCCCCTCCTGAGTAAAACACATAGTTTATTCATGGTTAAAGACGTATTTCTGCAGTTTACCAAATACTCGAAGAATAGTAAAAACATACTGCAGATGGTAAATGAAAAAAACTAAAATATTTCAACAGGAACCACTTACTACATCAAAAATGTAGATCATCAACAACAACAACAGATCAACAGCAGAGATTTAAAAGCTGAAACTATCCGCTACAGGAGTATGTATGTATATCAGTATGAATTCAATTTTCAATGGCAAAAGTGGAGCAAGCCGTCAAATAGTGCCAGTTTTAAGGTGTATAATTGCAACAACAATTTGATGTTCTGTAGGTGTATTAAGTACTCCCTTTTGTGGCAGGCACACAAGAAGCTGGAGGTTGTAAAGAGTTGGCTCTAAACTATGACATTTTTCTCCCCTCCAAGCTCTGTTTTTCTCATCGACACTACCAAGAATCGTGTTTTCAGAAGCATCCTGTCTGTATTTTTTTTTTTTTTTTTTTTTTTTTAAATCACAATGTGTTTGGTGTCAAAATAAGGCCAAAATGAAGAGAAAATGTTGCATAAAAAAATCAACAACAAAAAAATCTGATATCATTCTCCAAAGAAGAAAGTCCAATTTACGTTCAGTATATTGTACCATGTGTTTACCTCTTGGTGTTCATGGAGGCTTTCATCATCCACTTGTTAGTGAGGGGGTCAAACATCTCCATGTTGCCTAAGTGTTCGTTACCATCATGACCCCCGACAGCATAAACCTTGCCTAAGGAAACCAACATTAAATTGATATGAAGACGAGTCTTTATGATCATGTCACCTGACCAGTGATGTTTTGGTATGTTACAAGGTATACTTTATGTACTTTGAAGTGAATCTGTAGTCCAAATATTTCATTATCCTCTCAAAATATTAGACTAATGTATTTGCAGAAACTGTCTTTATAATATAAACTCAGTTGCCAGTTTATGTAATTAATAAAAACACCTCACTGTATAATGCAACACAGCACCACAAACTGCAGCCTCCAAAATGATCAAGAAGTTGGATCAACAAGTTCATTAAAAACTGAACATAATCGTAATCAAAGTTCTTACCTCCTACAGATATTACACCCACGTGACGCCGTCTGCTGTTCATTTCAGGACCAAAGAACCAGCTGTTCTTAGTGATGGAGTAGCACTCGATGCTGCGAAATGGGTCACCAGAACCCCCTCGGCCACCCACACAGAACAAAACTCCTAAGGAAATGGAAGAAAAGAAAAAAAAACATTGGCGCAGTGAGAGATCACATATCATGCTTTATGCCCAAAGGACATACAAATAAACACATTTTTTTTTTATTGGGAAAAAAATGTATAAATGAAGTGGTAACTTCACATTTTCTATAAACTAGAAAGTTATTACATTTCTGTGGCTTGTTATGAAGTAAACCAGAAAAGCATTTGGTTTCATTATTGTAGCTGTGTGTTCTTTAGGATGCTAAGAAAAAAGTGCTGAATGTTACTACAAATGCCATAAAACCAGGTTTCATGTTCAAAGAAGCCAAACACCAACATACAAGTATTACCTGCAGTGTGTTTCCGGGGTACTGTACGAACTGAATATTCAAAGTCCAGCACCATCTTGTTGCTGAGGTGCAAGTGGTAGTTCCTGGCTTCGTCCATCAGGTCGCGACAACTCAGGTTACCTTTAATCATCTCGTCCTTAGACACTGTTCCACTCAGGAACTCTACAGGGAGCAAGGGGAGGCGCACCTGAAGGAAAGACCAACATACACCTTGTATTGTGGTTGTAAAAGTGATTAAATAAGGCTGTCAATGTATATATGTAACACTAATTTACCACACGCAGTACTATAGCTAAAGCTTCAGATAATCAGTAAATCACATTGTTCAAGTCTAATACAGCAAACACAGAGGTACTTCCAAACAACCAAAAACTAAACTTCTGGAGATAGTAAATTCAGGAAGAAGCAACATTATTTTACGTAAGCTAAACCACACTATGCCCTGGGATACCCTTAAGCTATGCACTCTCTAACCTGAGACATGATCTGGTCCAGCCAGGCCTCGTGGTGCTGTGGGTTTGCTTTCAACCATTTCACTGCTGCATTGTACACCTGTGTCTCTGAATGGATATTGAGCTCGCTGGAGGACAATAATGTGCGCAAGTGCTGGGGAGACACGCATGTAAAGTCCTCGCACTCCACTACCTCAGTGAAGTGTTCGCAGGCATAGCGGTCAGCCATATCCATCAGGTCCACACGGTTGTGGCTCTCAGCGAATGTACGAACTGCCAGGCAGTTGGTGGGGTGAAAGTGGGCCTTCATGTACTCACAGCAGGCTCTCGCCACCAACTCCACCTAATAGATATACGCAGTAAAAAAGACATTTTACAGATGTTCTCTTACATTATATAATTCTGTTCTGTGTACAAATTATCCCAACATTCTGAATTGCTCAACACGCGTACATTAAGAAAATGCGGAACCCCTTAGTTCATTCTTTCATGAAACTCAAATCTTTAGCCGCTAATCAGGATTTGGGTTGCGCATGATTATGTAAAATAAGAACAAAATGCCTGCACAGCTTGTGGATTGATTGCATTTGTGTTTCTTCACCTGAAGGATGCAGGCAGCATAAAGCAGTGGCTGGACATTGTCCACAGTTAATGTGAGCTTGGAGGAGTAGGCAAAATGCACCAGGTCCTGGATGGCATCACCATCAAAGTCCTTGATCTCTATCAGCTCCTGCTTAGCCTCAGACATCTCTGACAGAAACATGGCCCTGAAGGAAAAAATAGCCACTTAGACAAGAAATACCTTTACTTTGACAGATCTATAGGTCAACAGGTTCCATCACGTTATTATGGAAACTGGATGCCTGTCAGTAGGAGAAAAAAAAACTTTCTGTCTGTGCTGTGCTTAAAATTGCTATTATAGGCCATCTATAATACGTTTTATTATAGTTAAAAATATTAAAAACCTAAAAACGGATCATACCTGAAGTAAGGGATCACACAAGCCAGCACTAGTTTGTGGCACGGTATTAACCTACTGCCAACCTACAAAAAGAGACACAAACACAACATACATGTTAAAAAAACAACAAGCCAAACCTGTACACATTATGAGAAATTAAAATAATTATTTCCACAGTATGACTGTTCAGACAGACTGTACTAAGATTTCTGTAGCTAGTTAGGGATTCCAAATAAATCAAACCACCACATTCAAGTCATAATGGTGATAAATTAGACTTGCATCTATAAAATGAAAAGAGGAGTAGAGATATAAATTTAAAAAACAAATTTCTCTCTCTCTCTACTTGAGTCCATGTAGCGTGACTTACCTTTAGCGTGACATCACAGAGCTCTCCTACTTCATAGAAATGCCTGAGGGAGTTATGGAAGTCCTTCCAGGCCTCATGAGCCTCAAAGACAAATGACCCATCAGGCTCACAGTCTGCCTTCGGTGCCCTGTTTGCAGGCCGCTTCTCCTTGGGCTTCAATTGCTTGGCATGGTCTGGCACCACATCCCCTGGTGCCATAGCTGGCTACAAGTAACAACACCTATAAGAGAGATCAGAGTTTCAAATTTGACAGAAATAATTGTATATATTCGCTTAATCACTTTTTCACTAATTTTCTTGTTCCAGCATCTCAGCTGGATAATATGTTGCTCATTTTCTCAGTCTTACATCATTGTTGTACCATGTAATATTGTTGTGTTTTGGACTGTTGGTTACAAAAACAAGACATTATAAGACCCTTTTCAATTTTGTGAATTTGTGATTTCCATTTCTATGGTCCAAACAAATAACTCAGGAATTTAACTAGAAATAACCCAAAACAATTGCCCATCTCTAGCAATAAGCAGACCAACTTGTCACTGAATCATGTAAGAACAACTTGCTGTCTAAAACAGGAACAACAACTTGATGCAAATGGTATTCTACAGGCTTCAATGGAGAAACAAATGAAAAATTAGTGGTGGGGGAGACTGCCTTCCAGCTGAGAAAGTTTGGTCAGTCTTCCTCCCCTCTCAGTGTCACTCCCCGTTACTCATTCAAAGAGACTGGAGATACATTTTAAATTCAGGACAAACAGATTACTCCAAGCACACACAAAATACAGAGAATACTGTGCAATCAAACCCATAACAAATCCTACCTATTGCTGAATTTGATGAAAATCTCCACAGTTGAACAGATACACTGAGAGAAGACAGCCAGAGGCCAAAGCTCCACCCACACCTTACAGACGGTGCGGTGTCTCTCTTTTAAGCTGTTTCTCTGGCTGAATGGACTCAGTGTCTCGCCCCCTCATCACTAGTCCTCTCAGCTATAAGAGCAGAAACATCAAGTCCCATCATATGCACTAATGACTAAACTCTCTCGCATCTTCTGTTTTACTTTGTAAGCTGCTGGTTGGGCTTCATCTTTAACACCACACTTATTTCAACAACAGATACAGACACACTTTCACGGCCTTAAGACAATAACATTGTCGTGTTATATTATTTATGAGTGAGGTAGTCAATAATTTAACGGCGGAGATGTATTGCACGATTTAACTCCACTGAGTACTAAACTGAAAGCCATCATATGGCAACAGCAAGCTCTTTTTAAGTTCATACTGTATATTTCGTATCATTCTGTTTACCAAAGGGACTTCTACAAAGCAACCTGTATACCATGTTAGCTAAAAAAAAAAGGTACGCTGAGGACAAGTGTGCACTAAAGTGAACTACTATTGATTATCAAAGTACTTTACCTACACAGCAACTAGAATTAAAAACTGTGCATGGTCTGGCCTTTGATCAGAGTATTGTGACATTAATTACCCAACTAATGAGCTTGTTTCTGGCACACTGATTCACTATGCTTCCCGCCCCTTTAAAGAGATTGAAAGTAAAGCAGCTTGTGAACAAGACTAGGGGGAAACCTAGTGTTATGGCTGGGCCGTGCCAAGTCAGTGTGCTTTATTGTGGCCAAATCGTTAGTCAAAGACAGTCAGCGGGGGTGTCTATAATGTGTGTATAACTGTGTTTATCTGTAGTTGTTCCATTGATATTTGTTTGTTGTGTACTGAAGTAGCATATCACATGATATTGTAAATATCTGTTCAAGACAATTAATTGAGGACTCCTTTAATTTAATGAATTCAACATTGTAATCATGCTATTTTTTCACAATTTGTTTTTCTGTGTTGCATGAACTAATGGCCTTGAGGAGCTGCAGCATTTTTTCATGGACAAAATGGTTAAAACGGTGGTGACAGCAACAACAACAACAACCATGTATTAAGGAAGTTACATCAGCTAATTGAAGGATGATTGCAAAGGTGGTGTAATTGTATCACTCAGTTACAGTGACAGACCCGAAATTCATTTTACATTTACTTCACCTTTTTGTGTGTTGTTTTTGTTCTGATTTCATGTTACACATGAACTTTTACACGTTGCGAAACGCTGCACCATATTGTGATGTAGACTCAGAGACTTATTTACTACTCAATTTGTTCAATAAAAGAATGTTGGAAATGATTTCCTTTCATTTTTTTGAATTCAACCAGCAATTTTTTGTATTTTAGCAGAATATTGGAAGCAGCAGAAAGGCAGAACGACTTACACTTTAACATTTGTTTATTTATCCTAAGTACTATCGTTATTGCGATATTCATTCACATTACCGTATATTGTATACTTTCTTCATATTGTGCAACCCTAACCAACATGTAATTTACTCTAGAATAACAGTATGTAGGTTGATTTTCCTTGCTATGTCCAAAATGTGTGTACGCAGAGTGTAAATTGGAATTTCCCCATAGGGGACTAATAAAGAAAAAGAAAAAAAATAGGTATAAGGTTATCCATATGCAGCATGTGGTAGAAAAAGTATTCAGATCATTTACTTAAGTAAAAAGTACTAATACCACACAGTATACTCTTTACAATTATAAGTCATGCACTGTATATACTACTTGTGTATGTAAATATCATCAGGAAAGTGTACTTAAAGTATAAAAAGTAAAAGTACTCAATTCAAAAACTGGAAACCCTCAAAACAGTTCTGTCAATTATTCCAGCTAGTTTAATCTATACTAAAGAGTGTGTTTTGTGTGCAAAAATAAATAAATTAGTAACTAAAGCTGTCAGATTAATGTAGTGAGTAAAAAGTATAGTATTTCCCTTTGAAACGTAGTGGAGTAGAAGCAGAAAGTGGCATGAAATGTAAAGACTCAAGTAAAGTAGGAAGTACCTCAATATTTGTACATAAGTAGTACTTAGGTAAATTAACTTAGGTACATTCCACCACTGTAAGTAGCCTATGTAACAGTGTATTTAACAGCCAGCTACCCCTGGACAATAGAATATCAAAAGAAGAGGTAGCTAGCGTTGACATGTAACTAGCTATACGTATATATATATATTTAGGATAAAACAGTGACACCACCTATAAAGTTACTATAAATATCACAGTTGTTCAACATAAACGATAGCTAGCAAAGTGAATATTACTGCATGCCGTGTTAACATCGTACTCTAACGTTGAACCAAATAACGTTATTTGGTTTTCTCTCTAAAACCAGACAAACTATACAGATACAACTCGAAACAACGTGATAAAGCTATCAAAGCTACTTTCAGCTATCTAGGAGATTAACGTTTATGGTTAGCTTGTTGCTAAAAGCAACTAGCAGGCAGACTAGCATAAGACCACTAGCTAATGTTAGCTGGCAGGGAACGGAGGATTTAACCGATAGTTTAGCGAAAATACTTAATGTAGAATTCTAGAAATGACTATAAGACATTGGATAATGGTTGCATTAAGTCAAAAAAATTTAATTTGGGTACCTCATGTCGCAGCAAGAATTAAAAGACGCCGGCTTCATTGAGCACAATGTTTGGCATTGGCACGTTTGTTGTGATTCCGAGTGCTTCATGGGTATTGTAGTTTTGATGCATTACCTGAACAGCTGAAGAAACTAGATCAAATGCCCACTGGATGCTCCATACCTCATGCTGGTTAAAAGCGACAGCTTTAAATACAAAAGAGCAACACACTTTCCGATGTACTTAGTCAGTGGGCACACAGTAATGTTGAGCACCTATACTATGTTAAAGCAAAAATAAATTATCAAAACAAAACAGACACCTCTCTTCTTTCTGACATCTAAGAATGTCAGTGCCAAAGTGGATTTCATATTAAAGTTTATTTGCTCTAAACAAAGTTTCGGTGCAGCTAGACATTTTTTAAAAAGATAGTTATTACGGCAGACAAATACATAATTTTACATTCTTGGGTTGTCAAATAGGACTGTACTTTAAGATGGAGTCAATTCATTTTGTCTTTTGCTTCACTAAACACAAGTTCCAGTAAATAACACTGACATGTTCAAATGGACTAAACTACAACAACGAGGAATGTGCAACATAAGACATGTTGGTATTGTGATTAAAATTGTTATATAACTTTATTGGCCAATTAAATATTTGCTAAAAGCATACATAACACAGTCACATCATGATTGAGTACTATATAGTGTCTATCAAAGTAGCGTCTGCTAAATTATGCTGTAAACACCAAGCAGAATTATTGAAAACTGGTAATTGAAGTGAAAAGATTTTACACATCTAGTCATTCCTATAGATTTAAAAAAAGAAATATATATATATATATATATATATATATATATATATATATATATATATACACATATATATATATACACACACACACACACACACACACACACACACACACACACACACACACAGCTACAGTTAGTATAAATCTTTTTAGTAACAGTTGGGTTTGGTATAAGTAACCTTCTTGAATGGGATTAGATCGGAACAAAGATTTGGCACAACAAAATTCTTGAGTGTAAAAGTGACAGTTTTCACTGTCAGTGCCTTTCATGTGCAACTTAACTCAAGTAGAGGTGTTCTCAGATAAATGGTGATACTATGGAATTTAAAGAAAAGAATACCCAGAACATTACACTTCAAATTACTGAGATACATCATCTTCTTGACATTCAAACGTTAACTAATGGGAGGCCATTTATCATTTAGGGAGTAAGAGCTGTAGAATTACCCCCATTATACATAGTTTAATACTATTCTTCTGGCAGATCATTATGATCAACTTCATTTATTTCCTGGATTTTCTATCATCATAGTTTTGGACCTAAATGTATGTAGAAATGCAAAAAATTGGACCCCCCACTTCTTAAACCAATGTTACACCCTTACCAATAGCCATTCAGAATCCTTCACAAAACAATTATCAAAGATTGTTTATTTTAGAACATGTATGCAGTTCATTCAATAATACAATAAACTGACCCATTTTTTTTACAGGCTATTGGGGATGTACAATATTATTTGACATTCTCTGTGATGCTCATCAGATGGCCAGGACGAGGCAAAAATAACATGTCCATGTGTCCTACTTGTACTGCTTCTTCCTTTTCAGGAGTGCATCTCGCAGCGCAATCTGGATGTGAAAATGAAAGTATTTTCAATTGAAATGTACATATTTAATCAAACAGTACCCACAGTCAATTGCAGTAGCCATTACTGACAGTTGTGATTTACCTGTTTCTCTCTGAAGGAGCGTTTGCCTTTGGTTCTGACATTCTGACTGTGTCTCATCATCATGAAGTTCTTCGTCTTCCTCTTATCCTTGTTGGTGGTGCCTGCGTGTGGGTTCAGCTTGGTCCGCTTCCTGACAAAATCCTTCCGGTCGGGCCGTCCTGCCTGGAGAATCATGAGACAATAATTAGAGCGTAAAGGGTTAGTCAGTTAATACATTTTGCTGGTCGACAGAAAATGAATGAAAAACTGTTTCCATTATCAAAAACGCAGATAAATGATCTTATTCCAGATTCTCAAATGTGAATATTTGTTTTTTTTTTCTAAGTGTTTAATGATAGTAACCTTTAGCCTTTAAACTCAAGGAGACTATAACTTTTTTTGGTCATTTTATAGACCAAAACAATATTTTGATGAAAGTAAACAGCAGGCCAATATATAGTGTAAGTGTAGTTAGTATAGTGTAATAGTTCAGACAACATAACGTTTGGGAAAAAGTTTTACCATTGCTGTTGCCAGGCGTGTTTCCTTGTCTGCTTTTGGTTTCTTATGTAGTTTCTCAATATTCCTCAAGGTCAGCACCTCCCCTCTGTAAGATTTGGATGAAAGAAAAAAAAAAAAACATCTCTCTTTGTCCAAAGAAAAAATATAACATAACATATTCTGATACAAGTTCCTAAATCCTATTCTCTGCACATTCTATGTATCCTGAACTTGTGCACATCACTCAGCATTTGCACATCCTGTACTCATCCATACAGCCTCTTTTCCTAATGTTAAGTAGTTGTTATAGAATACAATATAGTGTTATTTGTTTCTGCATGTATTGTTTTTTTATTTCTTTTTAATGTTTAATATATTAATGTATGCACCAACAACCAAGGCAAATGCCTTGTACGTGCCTCTTACTTTGCCATAAATCCTTCTCTGATTCTGATTCATCTTTTAGTTTCAATTTCTACGTTTAAATAGCTTCCAAACCTGTTCTCGTCCTCATCGTCGAGCTCCACATTTTTCCTTTTCTGGCCCTTGCCTGGCGCAGCGTTGACCTCCTTGGCGAGCTGGACCAGACGGATCTTCTTAAAGTCATCTTGAGTGAGGAGCCTGCTGCCGCTGACCGCCGCCGCTTTGGCTTTCCTTTCCTCAACTGGCATATTCTGAAGCTTCTCCGCCTTACACAAACACACATAGTTCTGTTATTAAAGCAAAACATACATAACTAACCATTAGCATTTAAATTAGCTATACACTATCTTCACCACTTCTCCTGTGTCTTCATCAGACGAGTGGTGAACGTCCACCCACTCCCCATCTTCATTATCATCATCACTAATACTGGCGCTCTCCCAGCCATCTGTTGGAAAATATGAAAAATATTTACATTAGCCTAATATTGATCATCTCTATACATCTACACACACACGCACACACAAACTCACAATGACACTGGATTCTGTTTCATATATCAGTTCAGCCCCTGCAGTCCAATCCTTGGGGTTCAATAACACAATTGCTGCTCACCTTCATCCTTCTCTCCCTCTGTGTTCCCCTCCTCCACCTCCAGGACTTCAGCTCCAGGAATATAATCTTTAGCCTCGAGCTCGCCGTAGTCTTTGATCTTGGCTTCTTTTGACGCCTCTGTAGGTCTCCCCTGAACAACAAGAGGCACGGTTTACAATTATTATTGTTTTAATAGAAATAGTCATGCATTACCAAACAATTAATACTCAATCTTGCTGAATGTAAATACATCATTTCAGTTGTTTGGGTTAGGGTTACAGTGTTTTAAAGTGTTCACAGTAAAAGTCACAGCTGGCGCACCCTGTCCCTCTTGTTCAGCATCTGTGGATTGAGACTCCTGAACAGCTGGATCAGTCCTCTGGCAGACATCATCACATCTGAATGCAGACAAAATTATGTTGTTTTGGGAGGGAACACACATGCACACACCTCCTTCACATTGTGCATTATTGTAAAACAAAATATTCCACAGGCAAGAAAAAGACTGGCAGTCACTCACTCTTGTCCTTGTGGGTCTTGTACTGGGCCAGGTCCTGCAGCAGGTCTTCATTAATGGCGAGTGGACAGCGGGCTGTCAATTCCTTGATGGCATTGATCCTGGAGTCCAAAACAGGGGCACAGATTTAATATCACAGTAAAAGAATACATTCATTTCCTTTTCAACGTTTATCAATACAAACTTTGGATGAAAGGCTGTTTCTTACCCCACAGTCATAACCTCCCCAGAGTTTCTTTCCGTCACAAAGTTGTTGGCGATGGTCATGATTACGGGTTCGATGATCTGCAAAAGTAAGAGCAAACGACAAGTGTTATACTAGTATCCCTATGTTAAATCCACATGTGTTAACTACATGCTACATCTGTGGATCTTAATGTACCTCTGGTGGGACGAGTTGATGTGAAGCCTGGGCAGCACACAGCAAAACCTTAGTCACCTCTAGAAAGACAAAAGATTTCTTAAATACGCCTCATCAACATCCCAAGAGTCTTCATTTACTTATTTTGGAGTCCTTTTACCTCTTTGATGTGGCTGTAAAAACCTCTGGACGAAGGGATAAAAATTGAAGAGGAAGAGCTGGAAAAGAACAGAGTATAGCATTTAGATCATGACGCATTTATTCTTATATTAAATCCATACAGAATGTATGTACAGGCATGTTTAGATACGATTATTGACTAGTACTACCCTTGAGGAATGTTGACAACGCTCATTCTGCACATCATTATCAATGCTCACAATGCTACAATATCTGTTATCTGTCCCTCAAGTCCGGACTGAATTAGGAAATGGGGCGTTTAAGTACGCCCCTATGCTTGGAATCAGCTGCAAATGTTGAGATGTTATGATTGATTATTCTGACAATCCTTGTTGTTATTCATTATTGTTGAAATTTAGATATTTTATGACCTTGTTACTCATTATTTATTAACAGCATAAAGTGTTTTATGTTTTATGTTCATGATATATGTTATTTGTTTTATGTCTGCAACCTTGTTGTTTGTGCTGCTGCTTATCTTGGCCAGGACACTCTTGGAAAAGAGATTTTTAATCTCAATGAGTTTTTCTTTCTGATTAAATAAAGGTAAAATTAAATAAAATAAATATCTGGTAGAAATGTAATGACAGCAAGACAACAGCAGGAACAAGCTGCAAACACAAACTGGAGTACAAGCTTGCTGTTGAGAGCCACGTCACTTACCTCATGGATTCCAACCAGTCTGGATATGAACTCCATCATCATAATCTTCACCTCGAAGCGCTCTTTAGAGTCTTCCAACTGCTTCAACAGTTTCTCTGCGAAATCTTTATAAACAATGGCAGTGATATTTGATGGTTAAATTGAAGCACAAATAACCCAAAGCAAATTCTTTGTACTGCAGTTGTTATGGAGAAGGCAGGTAAAGCCTACCTTGGGGATCATGAATTAGGTGAATAGCAGAGAAATTGAACACTTCAACCTTCTTCTTTTTCTTGTGTTTCTAGCCAAATAGTTAAAAGAATAAAGTCAGTTAATGTGAACACAATTGTAACATAATGAGTCTTACTTCTGTACTAGTTGTACTAGTGGTACCTTGAGGACATTCATCGCCTTTTCCAGCTTCTTCTTGTTTTTGGAGGTTTTCTTGCCAGTGGAGTATCTCACCTTCAGGTCTCGGACTGATGGTCCCTCCGCCTGAAAGACAACACTGTTTCTTAACCAACCCATTTGTATATCTTACATATGCATTAAACAAAAAAAACAATTGCCCCCTTCTCAACTGAGAAAAGTATCCTTTCTCACTACTTTGTTTTTGTTTTAGTACTTGCCTCTGAGTCTGAATCACTTCCATTTTTCTCATCCTCATCTTTGCCCAGAAAGAATTTGAGACCGGCAACGAGGATCTAAAAAGAAACCGAGGCAGGTGAAAACGTGCAGGGGTTGCCACATATGCAATATGATAAAAAGAGCACAACTTTCAACCTACCTTTGTCACCTTGGAGAAGCACGCTGTTGTAATGACATTAACTGTTTTGGCATCATTCCTGTGACACAGACAAAAGCCATGCAGGTTAAAAGAATGAAAAATAATAATGTATTGTAAATTATGTCCAGTGTACAAATAGAACCCACCATATGTTCCTTGTGTACAGCTCCACCATTACATCTAAAGAGATCTTTGCTGCTAAAGGATTACTGTCTCTCAGCATGGTGTACATGAAGTTCTGTAACGTCTGAAACAGACAACATAATAAAACAGATTATAACACCCTTTCTTAAACTGCTGTAATCCCAAATTATTACACTACAGTCAAACACGGCTTACGTAACACATGACTGTGTACTTACTGTGTTAACCTTGTTGTTCTTGTGCTTGGCATTGATGTTTTTGATATCTGTTACAATGTGTGTGTACAGAGTCTGTGGAAAGAGAAAAGCAAATGTTTACTTCTGAAAGGGGAAAAGGGAAAAAACAAATGAGAACAAGATTAGAAAGTTCACAACTAAACATGATATAGAAACACATACAAGACGCTATACAATAAATATAGCAATGAATCTGTAAGCAACGCGACAAGATTTGGGAATCGGGTTTCCTTTTGTAAAGTTTGGAGAAGGAAGTCTTGGCCCAGATATCGGCTAACCTTTCTGAGAAGTTTGTCGTGACATCGTAGCAGCTCAAAGAAGAGCTCCAGGAGGCAGGTTGGGTCGATGAGATTTTTATTCCTCAGAAGAATCAGCGCTTTGCAGAAAGTCTGACACAGATAGGAACACACACAAAAACCTTTCAAAGCTAAGAGACATGTCCTTTGTATAAATGTCAACAAGCTCATGTGTTGAGTACGATCTATTACTTAATGTTGATAGTCCCATATCATCTTACCATTCTTAGGTCTGGCTCTAGCATTGTGTGGTGACTCATCAATAACTCAGACAGCTCTTGTGGAAAGGTGGTCATGTGCTGAAGGTAGCAATGACAAACCTGAAGGACAAGAAGAACTGTAACACAACATATAGAAGGTACTTGTACCTTACTTAATTATTTCCATTTTATGATACTCTATACTTCTACTCCACTACATCTCAGAGGTAAATTTTATACTTTTTACTCCACTACATTTGTCTGACAGCGTTAGTTACTTTTCATATGATAATTTTTCATCCCCTTCCTGTCCAGTAAAAACCATGTATCTCCAAACTGAAGATTTACGTGCTCCTCTTCAGGAAATTTCTCGTACTTCTTCTTGTAAATGAATCATCTGAAAAATGCATATTTAAAAGCTGAAAACTGGGTTGTTTTTCTGAGTTAATAAATAGTTGACTTTGAGAGATACATGGCTGTAAGAGGACAGTGATGCTACAAACATATGTTGATCTTCCAGAACATGATGAATTGCTGTAGATTAAACTACCCAAAAGTATAATAAGTTACAATTAGCACAACCTTAAACATCTACAGCAATAAAGTTGAACATACAAATTTTTGAATTTGCAAGAGTTATACTATAGTACATCATGTATAATAGTAAAACACTGACTAGAAATATTACTGTAAAATGTGTACTTTTACTTAAGTAATGTTTTGAATGCAGGACTTACTTGTAGTGGATTATTTTTCACAGTATGTTATTAATATTTTAATAAAAGGATCTAAAGAACTTATTCCACCATTACTGATCAGAAATACATAGGTTTACTATTGGATCCGAGCGTAAACACACAGGACGTTACCTGAGCGAGAAACATGACAAGATCCGCCAGCTCCTTGTTCGGCTTGTCGGGCTGCAGTTTGAAGATCTGTACATTGGACTGGTAGTGTCGGTACTGCTGCAGAAACTGTGCAGAAATCGCAAGTGATTCATTACTGCAGTTTATTGACTGCCTTGCTGCAAATCCAGCAAACAGCTTTACTAGCTACTAACTTTAGCACTCCTGGCTAACATCACTTACCTCATCTACGTATGACTGTGGATCTCTTTTAATGAGATTCTGGAGTTGTGGTAAATTATTTGGCAGTTTGTTGTTTTGTCGCCCGGACATGGTTTACGATTGTATTTGCGAGTATTTTGAGAGAAAAATGTGTAAAACTGCAGCTTCCTAGGCAAGCGTGGCAGATGTGTAGGCTGCCATTTAATGTGCAGTGAGTGGTCCGTACGTCACGTCCGGTCCTGGGCTAGTCACTTCCGCTTTGATTACTTTTTCCATTTGTTGTGTTGTTTTAAACTTCTTTATGTTACATTGGTCTAACTTTTTCTATTTTTCCACTCTCGTATTAACAACCGTTGTCCAGGTTAGGGCTTATGTTGTAAATCACTAAGCAGCCTAGCCTCTGGGAATTTATTGG